>NC_138107.1:45486919-45769419 GCF_964146895.1 Miniopterus schreibersii
CGATCAATGACTCTCTCATCATTGATGTTTCTGTCTCTCTCTCTCCCTCTCCTTTCCTTTCTCTGAAATCAATAAAGATATATTTAAAAAAAAAAAAATGGTCCTTGATACCAAGGACACAGAGGATATAGCAAACTGATAACTAGCTAGTCTATTGGTACATAATATGTGAAAAATGTAAAGGAATAAATACAGGTGTCAATAAGCTACAGAGTGAAGAAATGGTGGAAGAATATAGTCCATCTTAGAAACGGAACAAGGAAATAGTCAAAGTTACCTACAATTGTCAAAATATGCTTCCAGATTCTGAATTGACTGAATAATACTCTCAATAAGAAAAAAAAAAAATGCTATTGTTACTTTATGTAATTTAATAATAGTAAATATAATTTTGTGGAAAATAATCACAAGAAGTTGAGAAACAAAAAATAAAGGGCTCTTTCACGAGGAGACAAAAATTTAGGAAAACATAAAAGTGATGGAATATTAAGTGGGATATATTAACAATGGGGAAATTAAATGGGGAACATTTAGTCTATGAAACAAGGCAACAATATAAATGTAGAGATAAAACAAGTGTAGGTAGTATTAAAAAGTTTATATTTGTCAATGACGCTGTTGACCAAATATAAATAATAATAATAATAATGGAGTAAATTATGAATATGTATATTCTTGCAACCAAATAATTAAAGGGGAGACAAGAACACAGTAGAAGTTTAACCAAGTTACATTTAGCAACAATGACAAAGGCTCTGATAATGGGACCCTCACTTTACAAAGAGAAACATCACATACAAATGAAGTAACCAGAAACTAGATGTGAAGTCATAGCTGGTCCAGCTAGCTCTACTTTGAGAGAAGGGGTGAGAAAGAATCTGACTGTGTGGCAGACAAAGCGTAAGTTAAAAAGCACAGGATCTGAGTTTATGCATAAAAGGGTTATAGGTAGTTTGCAAACCTAGAGTGCTTTCAGGTGGTGTAGAGCTTGGGTTTGTTTTACTAAACCTGGTCAAGTCAAATGCAGTGACATGTTCGAGTAGTTTCATGTGCTCTGTTTCTTTTTATTTTATTATTTATTTTGCGTGTTATTTTATTATTTTTTTTACTTTTTAAATTATTTTTTTTTCTCAGTTACAGTTGGCATTCAGTATGACTTTGTATTACTTTCATGTGTAAGAAGAAAATGTCAGGATGGAAGTTCCAGGGAACCAGACTAGGCAAATGCAGATGCTTCCTCTCCTGGTCATGTGAATGAGTTAACTTAGGGGTAGGAATGGTGGTCTCACATCTGAGAGTCCTTCACTGTCCTTTACATTCACTCAGGAGAGCTACAGTGGGAGAAAAGATATGAGAGCAGAGATATGAAAATGAAATTTTCTTGGGCAATATAGACTTCTGGACTTAATTCTAGCGCAGAAACTTTATGGATTTTGTTCAGGCAATCCTGGTTAATTCTTTTAGAATCTGGAATCTCACGCTTCCTGTTTTTAACTTTTAAAAGTAGATTAACAAACTGCATTGAGGAACTCATGAATATTTGGCAATAAGCACCTTCTATAACTTCTCATATTATTTTTTTTAGCTTATATAACATAGAATTATATATTACACTCTTTTTTCTGGATGTCTTGTTTTTATAATTGGAATATACGATCCCTGAAGGCAGGAACTAGGACGGTATCCAGCACTTTGTCTTTAAAATGTATGTTTGCAATCAACGTGTATTCAGGGTTACAGTTGAAGCATCACCATCAAGAGGGTAAAGAATAGGATGTGTGGCTATGAGAGCCTGGAAGAAATAAAGCGTTTAACTCTGACAACTGACATTGGTACTCCAACTCCTGAGGGCCACATCGGTCATAATGCCAAGTTGAATACAGCATTTATATACCTCACTGTATCAGTCTGAATGTTATGGTTTTTATCATTAGTGTGAAAGGCCCATAACTCAGAAACCTCAAACCCTGTTGAGTTATTTAAATATTTTTCTCTTAGGAATCAAAAAAAAAGTTTGGTTTATGATGAGATCTTTTTGAAATGAAAAACATAGAAATTGGCCTTAAAATTAGAATGAAAAATGGGAAAGTATAAGAGAAGTTCAAATAGAATTGGTTACAAAGCATTCACAAATTTTTACTAAGCCCAATGGCAAAGGCAGTGAATAATTTCATGAGACTTCATTTTTAAAATAGACTAGAAATTTATTTCATGCTAGGTGGTTTATTATTTCAAATATGATGGCATACATATTCAGTTGCTTCTGACATGATTAATGCAGGTAAGTGCTAAAAAGATGTTGAATAATTACTAAGAAAAGAGCTAACTAACCTCCCTGAAATTTGGTTCATGATGGTGATTCAGCATCTCCTCCTTCATGGACACAGCAGAAGCTACATCAACTCACCTGTCTTATGAACCTACGTAGAAAGAAGACTCTGACGTGCTTTTAAATGAGATAAAATGCAAAGCATGAGTGGAGAAATTTTAAAACACTAAGTATGAAGGATTTTAAGGTTAAAATAATCACACTCTTTGTAAAAAGTGCTTGAAATAAAAAATAAAAAGCTTTTTAAAGTACAGTTATCCCAAGTCTCACAATGTGGCATTAATGGCATTCTACTTCTTCGTGATTCTTTACATTTTTTTTTAAAGCAAATTACTTTTCTTTATATATCTTTATTGATTTCAGAGAGAGGAAAGAAGAGGGAGAGAGATAGAAACATCAATGATGAGAGAGTCACTGATCGAGCCCGCAACCCGAGCACGTGCCCTGACCAGGAATCGAACCCCGATCGCCTGGATCCTAGGTCGACGCTCAACTGCTGAGCCAAGCCCGGCCAGGCTGCAACATTTTATCTGTGCTTTTTATTTACTTAATTGAAATTATAGTATATGATTACGATTTGTGTATTTTCATTTAACACACACTTACTGTTTTTAGGCAAATTGGATGTTTTTAAAAAAGAATGTATATAAGCCTAATCCTTTCCAGCTATTCCTCATGTTAATAAGTAATACTCCCCAATCGCTCTGTTGCTTTTGACAAGCACTTGGAAGACATCCTTAGCACTGCTTCTCCACTAATATACTTTTGCCTCAGCATAGTTACTCTCGTCCCTGCCAATATCATTTTTCACACAGTGAGAATGAACTATTGCAAAATTAAAATATGATCTTGCTACTTTTCTGCTTAAAACATTTTAATAATGTTGGCTTGTTCCTAGTAAATTCCCTAGCCCCTTGTGACCTGGTACTTATATCTATTCAGCCTCACTTTTTCCATTTTAGTCTTCTTTCAGTAATTCAAATATTTGAAAGTCTCTCAGTCTTTGTGGACAATTCACAGTCTGTTCTTCCTGCTTGAATGTCTTCCTTTGCGCCTTTCACTTTGTTCATATTCTCAAGGGCTGGCCTGAATATAGCTTGTTCACTAAACTCTTTCTGTTATGTGTTTTAAAAATATTTCTTGCACTTCTGCTTAGTAGCACTTATCAAAATTTGAGTTATATAACTCCTCATGCAATATTTATTGGTCTTGTCCCTACTCTAAGATCCATGAGTACAGGGGAGTGTGTGTTTTTTCAACACCATATACACAGCATATCTAGGCCAGCATCGGGCACATCTGGTCCTCAACAAATTGTTGTCCTAAGTTTGAATATTTGAAAGAGGGCACTGACCTTAGTAATATTTTTCTTATATATTGTTATGAAAACCTGTTCCAATTCATATTTGACATTACTATACAGTCCTATCTATAGAACATTTTAATTTGATATCATCCATAGGTTTTAAGCTTGGATGACCTCATTTTCATCCAGATAATTTATAAACATTCATTTCTATTTTCACCTTATTTTTGTTATAAATTTAATAAGAAATAAATAAGCTCATATTGAATTATTTGGTATTTATTATAAGGTTGAACTGTTGTCCTAAAACCATTTATTATCATATGCTTCCACCTCTCTTCTGGTCTGTGATATCACATTACTGTATTTTGATCTACTCCAGAGCCTGACTCATTGACACATTTCAATAAGGTAAGTTCTACATTTCAAGGATTTTGAAATGTATTCCTTTTTTTTTCCAGTTGCACTGTCATTTTTATCATAAATGGTTGATCTTCAATTTTAGTGGGAATTGCCCCCACACTCTGGTATACCTTTGTGAGTTTTCAATACTGTGTGTATGTGTGTGCTTCCTTATGCTTATCTAAATGAAATTTCACCAGAGACTTTAGCAGAGACTACAGGATGTTTCCATCTGAACTTTGAAATGTAAGGTTTTATTATGTATTGTAATGAAATGGAAAGTTACCTTGAATTGAGCTTTCTAGCCAACCCTTCCTTTGAAGTTTGTGTTCAACCGAAGTGTACTTTTCTTGACTGCTTTTATGAAGTTCTCTTATTGGGACTGTAGTCTCCCCAACCTTACCTGTAGTATTATTATAGGATATAACATCATGTCTACTCCGTGGCTTTCCAAATCAGAATGGTCTAAGCACAGTTGATAACCCCTCTAACATAACTAAAGAAAGTGCTAGTCTAAGTCTTTAATTTTCTGTTACATGTAGTTGGTAAGTGGTTAAAGTGCTGTATAAAATTATTACAAGTGAAGCCCACACCACAAACCACTAAAGATGTAACTTTGGGCCTACTATATGTCATTGTTAGTGTTAGACAGTTGTTTTTCATTTAAAAATGCAGCATTGCTACTCACAGTTATAAAGCAAAATTTAGGGTTGGAGAGGTTAAATAATTTCCTAAAGCCTAATAAATTCTTAGGTCAGAATTTGAATCCAGATCTATCTGATTCTAAATTCTAATTTTATTTTACTTAATCATGTACAAGTCACCTCACTATTGAAACACAGTAGCACAAAATGATGAACGACATGTCTTACTCTAAAAGGTAAATTAATAACACATAACAGGTTCTTTTGTATATTATGTCAAGTTTTGTTAGAATTAGAAAAGATTGTGAAAATCATGCACTATATAATAGTTCATATATCAGGCAATACGGAACTAAACATTTGCTCTCATAACATTACACATATATGAGCTTCAAATAAAGGTGGAAAGGTAAACATAAGAAAACTGTGGGGCAAATAAGGCATATTTTTCTGCTCAGTGTTTGAATTAGCAATGTGTATTCTTCACTATTATAATATTATGCATGTAGTAGATAACCAGCAAATACATTGGTTTATAACCATAATTGATTTGAATCAATAACAGCAGTTAAAAATAAATGTGTGGGTACCTACTGACAGTTCACAGGGGAAGGAATATATCATTCAATAAATCACACCCAAATGACTGTTTTGCAAAATCATAAAAAAATCAATATAACTATTATTTCACACCTTATATCAAAACAAACTTTAAGTTTGTTGACTATTTAAATATTTATAGTAACAGAAGCTAACAAAATGAATTTTTATTAAATCTGGGTATAGGTAGTGGGAAGCAAATGTTCTAAATTCAGATATACACAATGGGGAAAAACACAAAGAAAAGACTGGTACACTTAAGCACATTGCAATAGAAAATATAGGTGTGTTTAATATGGAATAAAATTAACTAATTTGAAAAACTACTTCCTGAAAATAGAAAATAGATAGTTAAAAATAAATCATTTAAATTTATAAGCATATCCTACCTATATTCAATGGGAAGATACACTCATTCTTTGCTCTGTGAAACTCTGGAGTCCAGGCTAAGCCCAATGCAGTAGCAACTTCTCCTGTGGATCATTATCAGACTATTCACTCAGTTCTTTGCTCACTTTTTAGATTTTGCAACCAGGATTCAGGTGAGAGATTTAAAAATTAGACAAATGGTTCTCAGAACTCACTTTGGACATGTAAGTCTCTACTCCTATAGCCCCTATCTATCATCTTAGGTCTCAGGGTCTCAGCAAAACTTTCCTTTCAATACAAAGTTACATATTCTGAGTGTTTGTCAACAACATTGCAAACCTAGAATTCAGTCAAATGAACAGTTTTCTGCATGTAAAAGTAATAACTAATTTGATGTGTTTTATTGTTTATATTTTAACAGAGTGAATTATATTAATAGGGCTCTGTCTACATGATATCTAAATAACTAATACGTTTCCTCTGATACTTTCATAATTGTCTCTTGAATTACATTACCAAATACACATGTTGATTTATGACAGGCTCTAGATCAAACACTTGAACTTCAACCTTTCAAAAAAGTGTTCTACTAGGAGCCAAAATTAGGAGATTTCTTAAAAAAAAAAAAATTCTTAAATTATCACAATATCACAAAGTAAGTTCAAATTTAGAATAGTTCAGATAACTTTTCTTTGAATAAAATTTTTGTACTTTACTTGGATTTGTAGTCTTTTATAAATAACACAAATGCTAATAATACATAAAGAAAGTTTCCATTGGCACTTGTCACTCTAAAGGGGCAAATGTGAAAAGTCTTACAGATCAAAGTGATACCGTGGTGCTGCTGAAGATGTGAACATAGATCTAAAATAAATCAAATCTTCATTTTCCCCCCGGAAACAGGAGTATTGATTTGTCTTGCACATGACGTGATTTAGCTGTCTAAAACAAGATGTTTCAAGGAACCATTTCACATTTTATCCCTAAAACTTTTAAAGACAATACCTGTGGATTTCTAATCCATCTTTTTATATATTTATGGAATATATGTGTATATGTATGTGTATATGGAATGAATACATATACATGGAATGCATATATAGAGAATGCATTCATATGAAATACATGTACATTTATGTATATTGGAATATATACACATATATACATAATGTATAGATATAAATATATATTAAATATATAAAATTTATAAATATATAATATATATTTTAAATAAACACCAGTGATCTAAATAATTAATTCATGTTAAATGTTTAAACATTCTTATCTTACCTAATTATTTTCTAGTTTCTTATCTGCATTTCTTAAAATGATAAGTAAATTTCTGTTGCTATGGTTTAAAATTTGGAACAGAAGACTGACAACTACATGATTCAAATAGATGACAATTTACTTTTTTGGAGGTAGTATTTATAGTCTAAAATAATAATTATCTGTAAAATTGTCAAAGTTATTACAATTATTAAACACTTTTCTTCATCATAGTAATTTGTAATGCAGCTTTAAATGGTTAGTCTCTACCTTCCAGGTAGAAATTATACTTTTTTATATAATGAGTGAGGTAAAAAATTGAAAAGAGAAAATCCAAATAAATTAGGCACTGACAAGTAGATAATAGATACCTTGCCATAGACATGTCATATTGATCTGGCCAGTGGTCCATCTTTTCAATGTGTATATTTCTTGATAATTTTGACAGAATACTTTATATAGTAACAAAATCAGGATGATACAACAAATATATTATTAATGAGCTTTTTTTCCTCTATCAACTAGGAATTTAACTTTACCCTTTATTTTACATAATATTTGGTGGTATAGAAATCTATAAGCTTCTTGCCTGCTATAAAAAGAATCTTCTCTTTGACCTATTTTTAAATGCCCTCTTTCATGACTCATAGAAACAAGTTGTTAGAGCATCCAGGGATTTTACATAGAACTATATAAATCATATCAATATGCTTCATAATTCTATATACTTAACCCATCTCTCTTTCAATCTTCATATTTCCAAAGTAAAAATCACCTGTTATCTTGTCTTAGAATAGAATATAGTCTATTCTCTTGATTAATTTTCTTGTTCTTATAAATGCTTTTTCTTTCTCTGTTTTTGCTTTCATTTTGTTTTGTGTTTTAATAAATGGTGATGCAAGACTGTATCCAGGTATTCCTCTCTGGAACTGTGGTATATGAAAAGTCTAAGTCAGTGTGGTTTAGTGAAAAAATATTTGTTCAGGATATAAGTTCTTGATAAAAATCTTGGCTTCCCTCATTACCGGGCATAACCTCATGCAATTTACTCTGCCTCCTTGACCCTTACCTCTGCTACTTATAGAGTGTAATAATACTTTTCTCATTAAATTTTTATGATACATAAATGATACATAAATTTAGCATTTAGTGCCTGCACATTGCAAAGAAGCACCATAAACAACAGCCATTATTACTAGGACAAAGCATAGCTGCCCAACCACCTGACTCCAAGGATGCACAATATTGTGTTGTTTTTTTCTGCCCATCTTCTAATCTGTTCCCAAGGAGAATGTTGATAGAGATAGTTCAGGAGTTCAGGAACATGATCTTAAATGCATAGTCTTTATTTCTGGAAATTTATTTCTTGGAATATTTCTCTCTCTCCCACTTGTGAATCTTAGTTAGACGCTCACCTAGATGATTAGGCTTAGACAGACCAACATTTCACAAATATTTAGGGAAAGATCTTTTTGTTCTTACACAAGAGGATATATTTTTCTTTGGATTAACTTTTTCTTACCATCTGAGTTTTAGAATAGATGTTGGCTAGGAAAAGGTGAAGCCTTTTTCTTTAACCTAGGTAAAAAAGTGCCTCATTAATCTAGCTAAAAAAAAAGTGTAGATTTGGTCTTGAGCTCTACATATGTATTTCTTTGGGGGACCTTTAGATGACTCGAGAGTAATAGAACAAGACTATGTTTTTACATGACTTATGAAAATCCATGATCAAATGTTTAATAGAGTCCATATGATAGAGCATTTGGTTTATTGTTTGTTATTTTTTACTCTGTGTCTTTAAGCTAGGCTGGCCAATTCTCAAATAGCATGGTTGATCAGTGGTTAGTAAAAATGCACGTAGAGTTACTTCCCACATTTAGTCTCACTTTCTACTTCTTCCCAGCATCAGCTTCTCTAATGCTGTGTTTGTCTCAATGACTGAATTTGCCTTCCTTAGCTTTGATCTTTGATACACACCCTAGGGTATAACTTTCATTTATTCATTTAGTCATATAAACAAACAAAAGCTACAATATGATTAAAAGTTTGACCTTCTGGGTAACCACTGCCAGAGCTCTGTGCTGCAACTCCCTTGGTAAATGACTCAGATGGACTTGGAGGGGCCCCCTCAAGGAGTGATCTAAATCCAATTGCATTTGAAAATCCATTTATTGGGAAAATATAACACACATACAGAAGATTATACAAAACAGAAATGGAGTCTTATAAATTATCATTAAGTGAACACATTTATTGACTCAGATAATGATATTAGAATGCAGTTAGCACCCTTGAAGCTACCATTCTGTCTGTCTCAATCCCTCACATCCATTCTTTCAAAGATAGTCAGTATCTTGTATTTTAATATAATTACTTGTCTGAACTTATTTATGATATTGCTACATAAGTGTACATTCTTAAATATTAAAATTGTTTCCCAGTTTTTAAAAATTTAGTTTAAAAGAAACATACAGTATATAAGTTTTTTATTTAGCTTCTTTCATTAAATGTTTTGTGTGGCATTTATTATTTTTGGGTAGAGTTTGTTAAGTACTCATCCACTACTTGGATATTGCATAATTTAAGTGCTCATTCTGCTTTGCTGGATATTTAACTTCTTGCTAGTATTAACTAAAATGAAAATTGCTGCTCTAAACATTTATATTCATGCACTTTTGTGCATGGGTTACACAATTCTTTTGGACATAGTCCTAGATGTGCACTTGCTAGATTGTAGGTAAAAGTAAGTTCCACTTTTGTAGACAATGCCAAAAATGTTTCTAAAGGATTATATCAATTTATATTTCAAACAGCAGTATCTGAAGTTTTCCATTACTCTATATCTTCTTCAATTCCTGCAATTTACTGACCTTTTAATTTTAGTTATTTTGGTGAGTGTGTAAGAATATCTCAATATAGTTCTAATTGGCTTTTTTTCTGATAATAATATTGATGATCTTTTAATTTATTTGTTGGCCATGAAAAATTGGGTCATTTTGTGAAATGCTAGCTCAAGTATTCTGCCCATATCCTATTGGATCTTTTTCTTTTCTTCATGGTATGATGATTACTGGATATATTCTGACTATGAGCTTTTAGCAGATATATATGTGTTGAACATCTCCTTTCACTGCGTGGTTTGTGTTCTCACATTATTAGGATGGCTTTGAATGAGTACAAAATTCTTAATCTTAAGTGATTGCTTATATAACTATATATATATCTGTGCCATGTCTTTTTTAAAAAAATTAATATAAATTTTACCTGAGTGAATGTAAAAATGGGTATATGCTATCACATATACAGTCAGGAGGGTTGTTTTATACCTGGTATATAATGTTTTCTGTATAATAGTTGAACAATAATAACTAAATGTGGGGGGTTATGTTTCATGAAAACATTTTACTATCTATTGTTTTAGTTTTTATTATAAGTTGTGAATACTTTCTTTGCCTTTTATGCTAAAGAATGGAGAGTAGATTTAACATAGCATTAAATATTAAATTTTTAAAAATCGATTATTGTTATTCAAACCTCTCAATCAGTAAAACAAAATAGTATCTTCAGATTATATGGTAGGTTGTTTAAAAACAGAAAGTGTCAGTGATGGCAATTGTTTACCTATGCAAGTGAAAATTTTCTCTATATTCTGCAGAAGACAAACTGACCAAATGATGGATAGAAAGAAAGAAACTGAGAAATGAATTAAAGAGTACCTTCACATTATATGGTAGATGTTTAAAAATAAAATAGCACTATTTGACATGTTGAATATCTAAAACCTTTACTTATAAAGTTTTGGGCTCATTAAAACAGTCTCATGATTAACTGAATAATAAAAAATGGTATAAATTTTAACTTGAAATAAATACATACCAATAAAAACATCCATTTTATAATTTATGGATATGATTTCTATTTAACATTTGAGTTAAGCACAGAATAGCACTATTAAAAGAAATTTAAATTCAGAATTTCCCTTCAGAAAAAAGCCAAACAGAAGCCACATTAGTTCCATTAGTTCCATGAGTTTCTGGAATGTCTTTTAAAATTGGGTTTATTAACTTCTGGATTGTGAAATATGAATGATTCTTAAGAATGCCTTCATGATGTTTCTGTATTCCCTGAACATTTTTGTAAATTGTCCTATCTGCGTTTTGGAGGCATGGGAGAAAGATCTACAAAAGCATTAATTGTATTTCCACTTTAAGTGTCCCAGGTAAATGTATATTGCAGAATCGAAGTTGTGGCTTTTACAACTTTATAGCCCTAATTCTACCTTAAAAACTTACCTCCACATTTCATCATAGTAGAGCAGTCTATAAATTTTGTTTTAAAAAATATAATTGAAGTATACTAGTACTTTAACTACAGTTCTCAAATTTCATTAACTTATTGAGAAAGTTCACCATAGAATAACTATATTTCTATTGTTCATGCGAAAGACTCTATAGTCTGTAATTATTAAATTATTGAAGTCTTTTTTTAAAAATATATCTTTATTGATTCCAGAGAAAGGAAAGGAGAGGGAGAGAGAGAGATAGAAACATCAATGCTGAGAGAGTCACTGATCGGCTGCCTCCTGCACGCCCCCAACTGGGGACCAAGCCCGCAACCCGGGCATGTGCCCTGACCGGGAATCGAACCCCGATCGCCTGGACCCTAGGTCCATGCTCAACCGCTGAGCCACATCCGGCCGGGGAAAATTGTTGAAGTCTTTAAAAACTCCTCATAAATAGTCAATTAGGATCTTTGTAGGGTTAAAATTGGTCTCATACATGAATTTCGAGGAAAGACCGAATACAACTCTAATTACTTTATGGGAAATAATGTACAAAATAGTAATAAAGTAAGATTTTGGGAAACGACAGGATGATGGAGTATGAATTATAAACTACCACAGTATCACAAAGGAGTACGGACAAGGAATATAAACTTTGTAAATGTCGATGTTCTCTCAAGGTTTTTGTTTGGTTTTGCTTTGCTAATTCATCTCTCCTGGCGTGGACAGGTCATTCATATTCAGAAAGTTAGTGATGTTATCAATTTCTTGGAAAACTTTACTATCTCATGTCAAATATTTTGAGGAAATATTCCTGGCAGCCATGAACTATTTACCAACCCACCCACCCACCAACCAACCATTCAAAACAAGTTTTTTTCCTGATTTAAAAAGTATTTTTTAACTTAGAAATTTTACATATATTAATCATACATTGAGTTAAGATGCCTGGAATAATAGAAACCATAACTATTTCAGAGAAGAATAATTCCATACTTAAAGGATGCTCATCTTAAGTCATTCAATAAACGGAAAGACCTGGCAATAGACAGTATCTCCCTGTGCTATTTAATAGACCGATAAAACTTAGAATGTGGGTTTGCAAGATCCTATGTTGTGTTGACAAATGAGTCATGTTTATTCTTAATGCATTTCCTTTATTGAAATTTGGACACAAATTTTAAACCTGTGATCTAGTTTTTCCCTGGTTTTAAAGATAAACACACGTATTGTTAATGAAAAAATAAAACAACAATTCTTATTAGCCTTATTGCTTTTAAAGTAGTTTTGTGTTTTTAACGTATCTCTTTAATCCTGATTGAGGTTTTTGCCCCCTGATTTTGCTTCATTTATTTCTCCTTTTGAAATACTTTCTCAAGACATTAGTGAAATTGATATCTCAGAAACAAAATTATTAGAAGTCATTATGTGAGACAAATAACAGACAACATACCACAGCACTGATCTCTTATGAAGATTTTCAGAATATTTTCATTGAAATCATGACTTTTTCTTCCTAATCTTGAGATATATAATGGTTAAATTATTTAAAAAGTAAGTACATTTTCAAAAGCTGGACTGGGATTTTTTTAAAAGGGTAGAACTTTTAATAAATCTCAGAGAACTTAAGCAAATAGAATTCCCCATAACTTTACATCAACATACTTTTTGTTGTTAAAGGCAACAGCCAGTGATAATGTTGGCAGGTAACTGCCTAACAGTGAAGGTTTGACATCGACCTCTGACAGCATATTTTAGCTTCCATTTATTACTAAGACATCAGCTAACAAAGATTGGAAGGGACAGTTTATCCCTCCACCCCTACTTTGGTGTGTCACAGCAAAATTAAATTGATTTAAGTAACAAAGTCTCAAATACCACTGTTCTTTTTATGCAACATTTAATGGATTCTAAATCTGCACAGAGAATCATACTTAGACAAGTGATTAGTTCTAAATAGCATCCTAACCATAAAAATGTGACTCCTCTGTCAGCACAATGCAGACCTCCTATGGAAGGTTTTGAAAGAACCATGCACAGAGCTGCAAATATTTCATTTTAACTTCCATCCCATCCCATGCTGTGATGTTTTCCTTGTTCCTTATGTGCAGGTCAGTCTGCATATTTCCCACAGAATTCCCGCAGAGGACCTTTGACATGTACACGAAGTTATAAAAACATTCGGTTGAACCGGGCTGCAGAATATGGAGATACATTCCAAACCTTCACCCAGTAAAGTTCTATGAAAATAGTTACAAAGGAAAGCTAATTATCTGAGTGAGAAGTTGCCTTGTTTCAATTTCTTTAGTATAACTTTAAAAATGATGTTTCCACAAACAACAGTGGAAACTTCAATCAGCAACTTAACATGAAAATACACATATTTAAACACAATTTCTTTGCCTGCTTTGGTGGCCTGAAAATGATAACAGCACCCCTGCTTTGGGTGATTTTTAATATGTTAAATCAAGAATAGTACTATATTAACTAAATATGCACTCAAGAGTATTCTTCTGAGCTTCCAAAATATAGCCTTGAAGTAAGTGGAACATAGTATGAACAAAAGCTATAGAGGAGGCAGTATTAGTTGGTGTTAATTACATGGCTATTCGGTTCATAATATTGAAACCAGCAACTTCTGTAAATAAAGATATTAATTAATTAATTAAAACAAGGGAATCCAATGCCATAGCTGTAATACATGTTACAATTGAAAGGCACACAGGAATTATTTAGGAATTTCAGTTCCTGGACAGAAAGTAATATATTTGGATTAATAGCGATTCTATTAACCTTTAGTTTTTTTCTCTTTAACATAAACATTATTTGTAGATCATGTTAGTGATATAATTTCATCTGTTTTTATACTAAATATAAATTATATTTCAATAAATAATCTTTGTTTTATTTAAAACAGTTTTAGATTTACAAAAATTTATAAAGATAGTACAGATATTTCCCATATACCCGACAGTCACTGTCCCCTGTGTTTTTCATTTTACATTACACAATTATGGTAATTGTGTTACTATTAACTAACTAATATTGATGCAATATTATTAACTAAAGTCCATACTTTATTCAGATACAAATGCTATTTTTAGCAGAGAAAAATTAGAGGGCTTATGGAGTGGAGAAAGCAATAGTGTTATAGACCTCAGCTTTCACTAACATTCTGTTACTAATATGTTTTGTGTCCTTTCTCACTTTCTGGCCTCACGTTCCTCATCTGTAAAACTGTAAGGTTGGATACCATGAATTTCAATCCGTTTCCTTACTCTTGATTACCTGATTATATTACTTAAAACAAATATACACAATGGACAGTAGTATAATACATAAACTTTAAGTACAATAGATAAGGTTTTGCTTGTTTTTCAAAAGTAGGGGTATTAGAAATGACCCCTATCACACAAGCCTCTAAAAAAAATTCCCTTCCCCGGCTAGCGTGGCTCAGCGGTTGAGCTTTGACCTCTGACCCAGGAGACAGAGGTTCCATCCTGGGCACAAGCTCAGGTTTTGGGCTTGACCTGCAGTCGGGGGCTTGCAGGGGGAGCTGATCAATGACTTTCTCATCACTGATGTTTCTCTCTCTCTCTTTCCTTCTCCCTTCCTCTCTTTAAAATCAATAAAGACAAAAAATAAAATAAATTCCTTCATTGTAGGTTTTTGTCAGCCCACCTAACTTTAATCAAATTATCTCGTTCAACAAATATTTACTGAGTGCAAATTTTATGCCAGGTACTTCCAAGCATTGTGGATAAACTTTTAATAAAATAGCCCCAAACTTCTGCCCACATAAAGCTTATGAGCAGTTTAGAATTAAACACAATAATTCTAAATAAGGTTAGATCTGTATCACATTATGTTTGGAATTTGAAGAAAAAAATTAAGAATAAAAATGTTCCAATGAAGGAGATTATTTCCGGTTGCAAGTAATAATCTATGGTAACATATGATGAAGAAAAACTAAAACCAAAAATAACCCTCCCCTTTTTAACATACATAAAAAAAGAGGAAAAAATAACAACTAGGAGCATCTTTTATCCAGTTGGTCAGACTATTTCTGTTTACGCCAATTGTTTAAGTATAATTGTTAAAAGGACTCATTTTCACTATTAAACCTGTCTCGGTTTGGACACTAAATTATATGGTAAACCTACCCAGAATGTAGCCATTTGTAATAGGAATGATTTTCACTATTGAACATTTTTGTAATGATTTTAGGAAACTTGCAATGTATAAAAAAAGTCAAAAGAAGATAACACAAATCACAAAAATCCTATTATTCACATAGCATTTTGTGATATATCATTCCTGCATTTTTATATTTTTATTTCTTTTGTTCTATGTACATATGTATAAACACTATGACTTGATTGTTGGCCCAGGATGGGTGTGGGCAAATATTAGAAACTACAAGACCAAAAAATGTACTATAGTAATAATTTTGATTTTAAAAATGAAGGATTTGAATAAACACTAACAATAGAAATAAAAAAATACAAATTCTGGAGATATTAAGTAGGACACACTGATAGAACTTAAGAGGCCTATTTAGTATGAAAGCTGAGAGGGAGGAGTCCAGAAAGACACCCATGTTTCAGGGTTGGGTGACTGAGTATCCCTGAGAGGAAATGATGGAAAATGCTACCTAAAACAAGAACTGTTCATTGATAAATTTATTCATTCAAATTGAGCCAAGTTAGTGATGCATTTGTTTGTGATGTTACATCATTTTTGCCTTAGTGTGCCAATTCTGTGGCCTGTGGTTATTGACTGGCACAAATTATGCATAACAAAGTCATATTTTATGGCAATTTATTAATTTTTAAAATTACTTTAAAATATACTCTTACATTCTTATTTAGATCCTGGATACAGCTCACTTTAAAAAAATCTATGAGAAACACAGACAAGTCAGTTTTAATTTAAGCCAATTAAAAAGAATGTCTCAGAGCGTTGTTTTTTTAAATTTTCTCAAAGCCTAGTCAACTAAATATTCTCTTAGCTGCATTGACGCATATCTCTATCTTGAAAAGGGAAACTGTTGAAATTTCAGCATTACCTACTATGACACTAGTCTTTTTGGTTTTCTATACAGGGTAACAGGAATGTATTAGATTGGGGCCTATTGACTGCACAGCAATATGTGGTGAAATGAGGAGATAGGATCCTCATTGCCCAGCTTCCTAAGCTAATTGTCTTCCCTGTGTCTTGCCGTTCAAAGGGGTGACCTAGGGATGAGAAATGAGCAGGCTTCTCTGACATTTGGCACATCTATCCAGTGTTCTTTTATAAGAAATTCTGCCCCCCCCCCCAAAGTTTGATACAACATATTCCAGGTGGAAAACAAGACGCATCATGCCTCTTAGCAAAATATCACCATTTTTCTTCTCAGCTCCCTGAAACTTTTAAAGCCTCTGCTAGGCATCCCGTATGCTTAATTTCCAGTTCTGAAAATACCAGAAGAGCTGAAGGAGATGACATTGACCAGGGCAATTCATATTCTTCCTGTTGCCTTTGTTTATATTATTTAGTTTTGCTGTCACTTTAACCTTTATCTCTTTCATTATGATTATTACGTTTCTTTTTCATTTCTATCCAATTCCAAAGGTTTCCAAGCTTTGTTTTTCACAGAATGTGTGATGTCTTTCTATATTCTCTTATTAAAAAGAATAAACATATATGTATAAACTCATATGCTTTCCTTCTTGGGAAAGAAATCTAGTTGAATAATCTACTTCCTGACCCAAATGGGCAATCCTATCTTTCTACTAACGAATACCTACCCTTTCCCCTCCCTGGAACTTAAACATGGGAGACATACATGGAACTGTTCTGAAGGTACTGATCTTATTCCTAAAGCACTGAAGAAGATGCAAGCGTTTTGATGATCAGAGCTCCACACAGTCAAGTTTTAATAAATATCTTTAATTTTTTGAAACTCTCTGAAATATAAATAGTGATTATGGACTAATAGTTGTCTATCAAATACTACCAGTACCCATTTGCCTTCATTAATATATACTTCTGACAACATAAAAATTTTTAGTTAACCTATATATCATGATATATTATAGTCAAATAAGAATCTAGAACATCTTTGGATGTTAGGAAGACCCCAGTATTTATACATGTATTCATTCAATAGTAAAAGAATATTCATTAATCAACCAATATGTAAGGTATATTATACCAGTCCACTCTAAGTGAAAAAATTATGTATAGACAACTTAGTTCTGGTTCCAAGGAACTTACAACTTTATTAAGAAAAAGTCGAATTCTGAAATAATTATGACCTAAAGCAGAATAGTGTTATATATGAGGTCTAAGAAAGCCCATAAGAACTAAAAAGTCAAAGAGTTGACTACTAGTTGAGAGATATTATGTTAATCAAAGGAAAGAACATGTGAGCTAGACCTAGGAGAATGTGTTGGAGAAAGTCAACAGAGGGAGGCCAATGGAGGGGAATATTATGAGCAAAGACACAGATGAAATATTTGCTCAGCAACAAAACAACTCTTGGCAAGAGAAATGTTCTATGTGGAATGGTGGTGAATTCTAGCTAAAAATATTGATATATGTATTAAAGCACCTATAAGAGAGAGAGAGAGAGAGAGCGCATTCAGGAACACAGAGATAAAATATTTTTTAAAATTGGATATGGATGATATAATTTTACTCCTGGATCAAGCAAGCATTGAATCTCTGTGCCTTTCAATTTAAAGAACCATTACATTCTTTTATTCTTTCTTGGGGTCAAGCAAATTGTCTGAGTTTGGTTTTCTGCAAGTTGGATCATCCCAAACATTCTCATATTCATTCCTTAGTTCAGAGCTATTTATTATTTTCTATATGTATATAAAAATAAGTAAACTGGATTTTGAACTCTGAAAAGACCTAGCCTAGGAGGCAGAAGTATAAACAGATAATTAAAATTTAATGTGGACATGTATTGAGAGAAATATGAACATTTAAGACCTAAGGCATTATATGAAAGCCACCTGAATTCAGTTTTAGTGGAAAATAAGCAGATATTTTGGTGACAGTAAAAGGAAGAACTGCATTCTAGGCAAAACAGATAGCAGAATTAAGTCAGTACCAGAATGAATTGCATGGTATGTGTAGCTTTGCTGTTGTTCATGTATAAACATTTCCTCTGTGAAGTTTTCTGTGATTATTTGGTTTGATTTCATTACACATCTATAGTCTACCACAAACATCTTCTAAAATTCTCTAGAATAATTTTCTGCTTTATAGACCTATTTTCCCTATACACATTAAGCTCCTTAAAGACAGCAAAGTATGAAGTAAAAATTAGAAATAAATATACACACATACATTGAACTCCATTGGTCTGAATATTTAATTTCTTCCTCACTCATGCTATTTGGTTTATGAAATATCTGAAGAATGACTGAAAAGTTGATCAATAAATCTAGTACTAAGAAGATTAATAATCAATGTGGGAAAACTGGGTATATGATGTTTCTGATTTATTCAGTTATCAAGATGCTGATATTCCTGAAGATTATTTAGAAGACCCTAAAATGCCTATAAAATGCTTCATATAATTCAGGTAAAACTTCTCTTAAATTTAACTTTGATTACCATTAATAAATGTTTTAACCAAGGAAATATAATTGCTTTGGATTGAAATAGAAGGCCAGAATACTTTCAGTTCTCTACACTGATATAGCTACAATTTATTAAGAAAACATCAATAATTTACATGCTTCTACTAACATAGTTTCTGAACAAAGCAGCATACTCAAGAACATATTTTCACCCATTTTCTATTCATTTCTTCCCTTATAATTCATAGAGGGAATCATAAATATGAGCTTTCTATAACACTCAAAATTGAATTAGGAGGTACAATTGATGTTCTACCAGTATATTTTAAGAAAATATTGCATTAACAACCCATGACATGTTCATTACTCATTTGTAGGAATTGCTGGACCTTGGGAAAATACTGAAATTGGTGACAGCTAAAGACTCCTCAGGTTCGTCCTTTCAGATGCTTTGTGGGACTGCAAGAGGAGCTCCATCCCTATTGCCTGGCTGTGGCTAGTTTGCCTGTGCTTCAAGGGCTCTGTGCCCTTAATTTAGAATCCAATGCTCACAAGATAAAGGACCTCTCTCTTTTCTACCCTATCTACCACGTATTAGCTTTCCATCAAACCATTCTCTCCAAACCCTGTGGTTGTTGGTGCCAAAGGGAAAAATGGAAGATACACATTTAATAGGGAAGAGAATGATGTATGTCAAACTCATAGCTACCTAGATACATGACTCCTCTTAGGTAACACAACCTTTTGGCCCACTTAAAATACAAAATCTTTTCAATAAGTGCCCTAAGGTATGACATTAATGGTGGCGAATTTCAACATAGGGCAAAGCAGCAGAATAATATAGAGTAGATATTTTTAGGCACATTTTTGGTGTCACTTTAATCATATAAGTGAAATAATATATTCTGTTACCATGAGAAGATAGGCCTCCTTTGAGGTCAAAATTAAGCAACAGTAGAGTGAACATGAAAAGTTTTAAATAGATAATTCATTCATCAAAATAAATGTGATGTTTTGAAGATAAATTAATATTCTTAACATATTGTTAGCGCATATCAACTATTATTGTAAAAACTCAAAGAAAAAAATTAATGACTTGGTTCCCAACAAAATGTATACCTGTATAGATGAAATCTAAACTATGTATGACTAAGGTTGGGCTGAGGAGGGAAATGATGTTAGAACTAGCTGCTATTCAGAACTGATTGTCTATGAGCTTGAATCCACACTTGGATTCTCAGAAAGTGAAATATTAAAAATAAATGTTTCTCATCCATGACAGGTTATACTTCTTTTAGGCTGTGGTATTTTCACCATCAATTTATATCATCCCTACTGAAATTTTAACAAGGATTTTGCCTGCAAAGAAACTCAAGTGTTCAACACTTTTAAAAATTACTATTTGTACACTTCAAGGCAATTATTAAATCACTTCTCCCGCTTCTTTAAAATCAAGAGTTTCAAATAATGCTATTACTTTTTTGAAATTCCAGTTTTCTAATCACTTAATCTTACTTTATCTTTTGGGTCATCTTCAAATTCTCCAGATTTAAGTCATCCAAAGTTTGACACACTCTTTAGTTTTAAATTGATCAATATAAAATGTAGATGGCATTTTATCATATAAATTTTCACTAAAATAGCCCTGCT
Organism: Miniopterus schreibersii; assembly: GCF_964146895.1. Lineage (NCBI taxonomy): Eukaryota > Metazoa > Chordata > Mammalia > Chiroptera > Miniopteridae > Miniopterus > Miniopterus schreibersii. Next base: position 45,507,351 of record NC_138107.1, read on the forward strand.
TTTTATGGTACATTTCAGTATTATGTGTTCATATCTTTAAATAATGCTACTGAGTTAAATTAGGTCCAATTCATGTCCTCTGTGATCTTTGGGCTCTTTTCTGTCATAATCATGCCTAATTACTCATTCTATATCTTATATGTATCATGTTTTTCCTTACAGTAGTTCCTGCTTTTTACCTGAACTCAGGATTTTCATTATTTCTGACACTGTTGCAACTTGTCAAGGTCAAGTAGAATTATAATCTTCTCCTCTAAAAAGCTAACCAACTCAAACATTTATTCTTCTAGGTAACTAATAAAATATATAAAGCTGTATTCCGTTTAGAACCTATGCAATACTCCTTACTACTTCTGTACATTAAGTATTAATAGTACTGTTAATTGAAAACACATCTGTGTAGTAACCAATTAGGTGAAGATTGCCAAGGTTATAATTCTAATTACATCTACCAATTGGCTTTCCTTTTCTTTATAATCACAAACCATACTTCTGACCTTTGTCACAAGTGACCCAAAGACATGCATGTTCAACGTTTGAAAGATCAATTGAATGGTGAAGAACATTAATCATAATTTCATTTAAAAGATACAGCCTAGTATAAGATGTTGATATACCTACCAGTATCAAGATATGAACTAAATATTAAGGCCAAATGTAGATTAGTAATTCAGGCTAGTTATAGCTATCCAATCCTAAGAGAACTATGATAAGAAGTGTGGGTTGAATAATTAAAAGGAAGAGGTAATGCAATAATTATTCATTTCATCACCTTTATGATTCTCACCTTACACAGAGAAAAATATTTAGAAAACTATGTTAAATTTTTATCTTGAATCTATTAAGAAAACGAGCCCAGCTGGCATGGTTCAGCGGTTGAGCCTTGACCTGTGATCCAGGAGATCGAGGTTCCATTACCAGTCAGGGCACGTGCCTGGGTTGTGGGCTGGATCCCTTGTAGGGGGCCTGCAGGAGGCAGCCGATCAATGACTCTCTCATCATTGATGTTTCTATTTCGCCCTCTCCCTTCCTCTCTCTGAAATCAATAAAAATATATATTTAAAAAAATGATAATAAAAGAAAAGCAACTCTTGCCCTGGCCAATTTTGCTCAGTGGTTAGAGCACCAGCCTGTGCACCTAAAGGTCCTGGGTTCGATCCCTGCCCAATTGGGGCACATGTGGGAGGCAACCAATTGATGTGTCTCTCACATCCATGTTTCTCTCTCTATCCATCCCTCCCTTCCTCTCTCCCTTCCAATCTCTAAAAATCAATGGAAAAAATATCTTAAAGTGAAGATTAACAACAACAAAAAGAGAAACTCTTGGCTTTGTTGATTTTTTTCTATTGATTTTCTATTTCTATTTCTTCTCTGATCTTTGTTATTTCCTTCCTTTTATTGACTTTGGTTTCAGTTTCTTTTTCTTTTTCTAGTTCCTTGATGTGTAAAGTTAGATTGTTGAACATCTTTCTTCTTTTTTAATGCATGCATTTGTGCTATAAACTTCCAAGTTAGTGCTGCTTTTGCTGTTTGCCATAAGTTTTAATAGGTTGTGTTTTTATTTTTGTTTGTTTCAAGATGTTTAAATTTTTTTTTTTTATTTGCTCTTTGTCCCAGTGGTTGTCCAAGAGAGTATTAGTTAGTTTTTACATATTTGTGACTTTTTCTGTTTTCTTGTCATTATTGATTTTTAATTTTATTTCTTTGTCGTCAGAAAGGATACTGCATATGATTTTGATCTTTAATTTGTTGAGATTTGTTTTGTGACCTGACATATAATCTATATGGGAGTATGTTTTGTGTGCACTTGAGAATAACGTGTATTGTTTTGCTGTTGGGTGAGTGTGTATCTTCTAAACAGCTTATAGAAGGATTTTTTTGTTCTGTGGTATTTTGAATATGCTTTTCTTTATATTTCAATAATAGATATAACAAATGTTCTTTTACTCTATATGTTAAAAATAAATATTAACTAAGCCCTCTCTCATGAGGATACTTTCAATTCTTTCTCAATTTGAAAATACTGTACCCAAATATAAAAACATTAAAGAATGCTGAAATATAGAAGGAAAAATAAAATACCCATAATCCTGTATGACAGTAATAATTATTGTTTTTTTCTTATGCAGCTTGTGAGAATTTATTATCAATATATTTCTAGTTTATAAAATAACTTTCTACAATAGGCAGCAGCATCTGGGTTTTACGAGTAAACTTGGATTGATATTATTATCCATACAGTCTTGCATGTAGCTTTACCATGTTTTTAAGTAGCATTTGGGTCAAGGTCTGATCATATCTAAGTTCTTATACTTATTGCAAATTGTTCTCTTGAATGTTGTTCCCATTTCAGATATATTAAAGCCCTCGTTTGCCAACACTGGGTATTCTACTTCACACTTTTACCATTTTATGGGTCATGAAATGGCACTTCATTCAATTAATTTAAATATATTCAAAAATCTAACTACTCCTGGATATGCTCTGTGAGCATTTCAATGTTTTCTTTTTCATTTCTCTCTCATTTATTTTACCTAATTTGTGTCATTATTATCATAAGCAAAATAGTTTTCACTGAAATTATCAGTGCATCTCATTTTATTTTCAATTTGATTTCATGCTTACTTATTTCATTTTTTTTCTGGTTTTCTGCCAAAACAGACCTGGATATCTTCACCCTTTTCCTCCCCATTGATTAAAAAGATATGCAAACTCCCCCTGCACCTAGCTGCCGAGTATCTTTATGCTCTCTACAATCAAATACTCTTCACTTTCCTTTAATTTTCAACTTCATGAAAGAAAGAAAAATTATTAACTGTGGTAATGTGAAGTTAGGACTAGAGTATGTTTTTATTGTCTGCACTCCCTTTCTACTTGGATATTTTATAACATGGAACTGATACTTTTAAATTTCAAAATACATTTTTTGACGCTCATCATATTTCCTTCCAATCGGCTTTTCACATAGTCCCAATACCATTGTCATCATACTATATTAGTATATCCACTCCACTGATTTTAATGTGCCCTCAGTTCGTCAGCTTTTTTTCTCAATTCCCTTTTCTTCCAGCTTAAAATCCTACTTTAACTGTTGCAACATTCTCCCAACACACAGACTTCATTGACTTTCTCCATTTGTGGTCTCAACAGTCAGTGATCTAACCCTTGGTTAATGCAGTTGTCCTTTTTGTTTAATTTTTATTTTTGCTTGTATCAAAGGCAAACTGAAGAAAGTCATACAACAGGCAAACGTACACTCTTACCCAGAAAGTCTCCCTTACCATCCTCAGTTCATTCTTAGTAATCTTACTATAGTTCTGTGCATAATTCACATTATTTACCAGCAATCAAACCATTTCAAGCCATCTCCAATTCTCTCAACACTCTGAACCCCCTCCCCCCTGCATTTCCTTTCATCTTCCCTTATACTTCTTAATGAAAACAAAAGCCATCAGATCTACCAACGTGCAAATTTACCCATGTCTGTGTCCATCATGTTCTCCGTTAGTAAAACAGAAGCACTCTCTCTTCCCCCGCTGAGGACTAGTCCCTCCTTTGGAGCTTGCCCCTTAACCACTAATTCTCAAATAGCTCCTTTCCCTTAATTTTTAAACTGATTCAATTCTTTTCTTTTCTTTTTCCCCTCTCATTATAAAAATTCAATTCTTGTTTTCTTCTAGCTACTACCTGGTCTCTTTACTTCCCAGGCGACCTGTCTCTATTTCTATTGTGCCTTCATTTACTTAAATCGAATAATTCTAAGGTTACCAGTAACCTCTACAATGCTAAATACAATAGACATTATTCAATTCTTATAGCAACACCTTGTTTTCATCTGCTCAGCACTTTTAGTTACTCCTGGCAAAACCTTCATTTACTATGAAGGATTTTTGCTATGGGGTTTAGTTGGAGAAGCCATTACCTTTGAATCTAATTATGAGTTGGCCCTATTAAATCCAGCTACTTTACCCAAGCTGTTCAATGACTGAACAAAGAACAAGCGCATGATCCCAAGTTAACCCAGAAACCATCACTGTCCAGCTCATCTGTGAGATTACTCCCTGTATCACTCCTTAGGAAAACTGTAAGAACAATAGCAAGAGTGTTAAGAGTTTTTGCTCCTGAACTTGGGTATTGAACAGCTTGTTCCCTCTGTTTCATAGAAGGAATTAAACATCCATTCTATACTTTTTACATTTATATTGTAAGATCGTCACTGGGAGGTAGAAAAAGGAGCACAACCCTGGTCCCTTTGGAAAACGGGTTTTCAGTAGTGAGAGTGCTCATTCTCATTGGTTGCTAAATGTATACAGCCCAATCCTGGCCCTGAAAATAGAAGTGAGTCTGATCTTCTTTCACTTTCATTTTTACATTGTTTTATAAACTTCATGTCAGCCATGACTTTACTAATTTATCTATTTATTGTAGATAGTAAAGTTCCTAATTGGTTTTAGTAATGTGGTTAACTTGTATCTTTTATTCATGTTCTCACTGAGATTCTTCCACTTTTTGTATTCCTTAAATTAGTAAGAGCTCTGTTCACTATTGGGCATCTCAACCTACATTTCTCTACTACATGTGTTCCTCTTCATCATTAGTATGAATAAGAGTTGTTGTAATTTCATTATCATCAATTGATTCCAAAATATGAGTCAAGTATACATTGTCCATATTTGTATCCTTCTATTGACCTTTCAAGATTGCAACTATTATATCCATTTTACTAATGAAGAAACTGAATCTTAGTAAACTATATAATTGATAATGATCATAGTGCTGGTTAATGATGAAGAAGTATTTGAAGTCACATTATCTCTTCCAAAGTTTACATAATTTTCACTATGTAATAATGTTAATTCCCTTTTAAGGATTTTTATACTTGATACTAGTCTATGGATGCCACACTGTCTTTTTAGAACTTATATTTTCCAGGCAAATCACTGTGTATTCTTATTTGTGAATATCAGCATTCATAATAAAAAAAATCAATAAATTTAAGTCTATAGTATAAAAGAGTAATAATTTAACACACTGATGAAAATTTAAAAATCAGCATTTATTTTTAGTTCATTTAAACAATATTTATTTTTATATTTATTTTTTACATTTATCTATATGCTGCTTATTTTTGGTAACAAAAATATAAAAGATATCATTTTTTGATTTTTATTAATTGCAATAAGTTATTGTATATCAATGTTTTTATTCTCACAGCTAAATCTTTGAAAAAAGTCACCAATTAATGTTTTTTTTTAGGCATTTGTTTCATTTCTTTGAAGTGAGTTTTCAATATAGCATACTTTAATTCCAGAAAAACAACTGGAACTTAATCACATTTCCAGGGTCAGATAGATTCATGTTACATTGATTGTGAATAAGTAAGATACTTGATTACAAGTTGATGTGACCTTTTGGAAACAGCAATTAAAGTTAACTCAATATGGTTAATAAGTCAAATACAAGAGAACAAATTGTAGGTAAATTATTCCTTTCTAGTGATCAAATACATATAGGCATCATTAGGAGTGATATTTATTAATTCCTAGAATTGAAATTAGATATATATGAGAATTAGTCAAATTATTTAAAAATAAATGTTATGTTAAAATTTTCTTTTTATTTATACAAAGAGATTATTTAATTAATTTTTCACTTACATAAAAATGTAAAAAAAAGTAATGGCTTTTTGCATAACACACTTATATTACGATAGACCTGGGATTCTGCTTGTAGAACCTGTAACTCAAATATTAGCTTGCCATTAGCTAGTATTCTTCCATTAAGTGGGCCTGGGAATAATTAGAGACTTAGTTGATTAAGACTTTGTAATATATATAAAAATTATGCCTTTTCTAACAAAAAGATCTAACAGTCTCCATCCCTTTTGGTGTGTATATTATTTGATAAATCTGTTTACTTATTTGCTTATTTTTAAGTTGACAGATTTTTAAAAATTTTAGGTAAGAAAATTGCTGACTTAAAAGAGAAGAAAAGGTGATATCTTGAGGATAGGAATCTCTCCCTTCCAGTTACATAGGTGTCAATTATAATACTAAACTTTAGAAGGCCAAAACAAAACAAAAAAACAACAAAAAACAATCTGGTGGCAATCAGGTTAGGTAATCATTAAAAGAAGCTCAACATGCAGGCGGAGCTGAGAACAATAGGTCATATCATTCCTTCTATTTTATAATTTAGTTTTTTGGCACTTGAATTTTCTAAGACATTAAATTTCTTTCTTGATTTTGCAAAATGCAGCCATGATTACATAATATTTTAGTAGAATAAAAGACTAATGTTATTTTTTACAAATTCATAGACATTGTTAATTCAGGTAAACTGCTTTTAAATAATCATAAACCATAGAGCAAATTTTAAGTCAAAGACAATGAAGTTAGATATACTTGAAAACTGAGAAAAGCTAAAATTCCTAATGGATTTGGACATTTTGTTTGTTAACTTGAATACATAAAGTTTAACAATACAAATTAGGATAAACGAAGTCTGGATAAAACTTAGTTTAAACTAGATAGAAGCAATTATCTCTGAACTTTTGTTGCCAGAAAGATGTTTAATGATATGGTACTAGAAGTGCAATTCACTTCTCAGTAGAGCATCAGCTTTCTTGGAAGTGGGAAGAGAAATTACTTTCCCCAACTAAAGGAACAGACAATGAACCCATGTCTGTCTCTGCCACATAGGAGATAATGTTGAATCCAACACAGAACAAAGATTCCTGAGGAGCCTCCCTTAGAGAAAAATGCAATTTGAAAAATGAACCAAAACAAAACAGAAAGTTCTTCACAGAACACAACGGAAGGGAGAGGAGCTTTACTGAATTAAGATGTTAAAAGTTTCACTTTAACTCTTAAATTATTAATAGCTCTCTGAGACAAAATAACCACTAAAGACAGGATAAAAAACTGTGGAGCAGGACTTTGTCAAAGACTGACTGGAGAGCACTAGCGAAATTTGGGTAGTAAAGGAAATAGACCAGCTAGATCACACAGATGGCAACTCAGCAACTGGAAACTGATAGCATTTATCATTCTTATTATAACAAAATACAAGGGTACATACTTCTCACTGTTTATGCCTATTCTAAAAATCATATTTTACTTAAAACTTCCAAGTTATTCATTCCAAATATTATTACCTGTAGATCACTGAAGAAGGGGAATGAAGATTAAAAAGTAAAAGGGAAACATCCAGGCATTGGGGATGGAGTGAGGGAATGTGCACTCACACTGCTAGAGATGATTTGACAATTTTAGAAACAAATTAGGTTTTTAGATCCTATGATAGAGAAATTTCAGTTCTGTAGTTGATCTTAAGAAATCATGAAGATAAAAACAAATATTTATATATTAGGATATTCATTGTAATTGTCAATTAAGAAAAATTGGATGTGATGCTTAATATCATGTCAACCTGACATTGCTCTCCCCCTTGTGGAAATTTAGGATTAAAACTACATTCAAATATACCATAATATACTTTTTTTCAGAATCATACTATTACAGTGGAGTTTTATGTACAACCCTCTGCATTTTAAATTAAGCATTTACTTTTGTCCTTAAAGTATGGTGAGGATTATGTTTGCTTGATAAATTTCATACAAACTATGGTAGATTAAAGATGGTCAAACATTTGTCACTCCCTCTTGAAAAGTACAGTCTACTTCCTCACCTCATTGCTCCAGGCCTGCACCTGTATCTTCTATGACCAATGGAATATGATGGAATAATATGGGCCAGCTCTGGGCAGACTCTTCTCCTCCAACGTCTTGAAACATAGCCACCGTGCTGTGAAGAAGCCCAGATGGTCACATGGAAAGGCCCATTTGGAAGACTACTGGCATCACCCCCTGATCATCCCTCCCAATCTCCCTGCTAACGCCAGAATCAACTCCCTTACCATGAAATTGAGCTCTCTTAAAGTTAACCCGGCAGTTTTAGTCCAGCATCCTCCATTGAGATAACAGAGCCAGGGTGAACTATCTCCTGAGCCTTGCCTAAGTTTCAAAACCCAAATCACGACCATTTTAGTGATAGTTACTTCAACATAAGCCCACGGCCTCCACACTGCACATTAAGACACCCTTGGGTGCACATTAAGACACTCCAGGTGTGCCATGAGACATGTTAAATTTTAGAGAAAAACAAAATACTTGACACCTACCAGATACTGTATGATTGACTAGTTCCATATAATTCACAGTTTCAACATTAGAACAGACTACAGTTCTTTCAGTGGCATCATATCTTCACAAAGCTGGGTTTTTGACAGTGCCAGTAGAAAAAGTAAGTACTAAAATCAGTGTAGAAAAGGAAAAGAGAAGGGTGGTGTTCAATATAAACCAAGGTTTGAGGAGCAAGTGGTGCCCAACAGGTGCAGACTTCCCATTTGTAAGTGATTGTGATTATGTAAAACTGACATGTTTTTTCTGTATCTTATGTGCATTGTTTTTCAAATGGTATTAGTATAAAATGCATATTAAGGATCATAATGTTATATAATAAGGATATAAATGCTTATTAATAGTAATATTATTAAGATATAAATGCTTATTAAGTTGTTTGCTCCTAAGATCTTAATAAATAGAACCATCTTTTTCCCCTAGAGGTGCTGTGAAAATCAAATACTAAGACACTAAAAGCCCCATAAACTGAGGAAATTTGGAAACTCTGCTATAAATCCTTACATAGTATAATTACTATGTGGTCCATAAAATAAACATTTAATTGCTTGTATAAATGTTTATGATAAAACCATTTAGAAAATAATATTTGTTAAATATATATAACATGTAGTATATAGTATAATCTTAATTTTATGAGATTTATATGTATATGTACACTCATTTAAAATAAAGAATGAAAATATATATGATTGAATGTTATTTGTGTTTATTTCTGTCTAATGGATTACAGACTATACAGAGGTGAAAATTTCAGACTCTGGATTCTACTAATTACTGTCTGTAGGACTTTGAATATGTTACTTTGTTGTGTTTTAGCTTCTCCATCTCTAAAATAGATATAATTATAAAAACAACTTTATGAAGTTCTTGTGGGAATGAGTTAATTTTTTAAATTACAGATTACAATGAGTAGCATAGAATTCAATAAATGATAGCAGTGATGACTATCATGATGACTTCTTTCTAATTCTTTATGTTTCATGATATGAACCATTTTGTAAAGCTAAATATTAACTACAGTTTTATTAAAGCAGAGGTATTTATGTTACTTTTCTCTGGGCTACACATAAATGTGTTCTCAAATGTGTTCCTTTTTTCCTTAATCTTCCCCATTTTCTCCAGGGTTCTGATTGTGTTTATAGCATCTGACAGAAATAAAGTGGCGATATCACACAGTAAACACTACTGAAATTGTTTATTCTGGAAACAACACTGAACCAAGAGTATCTTGGTGAGGGATTTTCCATGATAGCAAATTGAGAAACAAATTATTTAATAAAGACATGAGATTGAGCCTGAAATTTAGTTCAAAGTACCAGTTCTAAGTGTACATGGACAAATTAAGTAGAAGAGCCTCAAAGTAAGATTCAGTATGGTACCACAAGTGAGTCCTAACAAGTGGTTAGGACTGAGTGTGGCTAGAGATCGGGCACAGGTGTCAGTTCACATTTGTGCCATTTGTGTTTAAGTATGCGTGTAGGCGTGTATGTGCACACATGCTAGTCTCTATGTGTACATAACATAAAGAATGTCCAGTTTAATTGAGGTGGGCAACTCTGCTCTCTCCCTTTTTTAAAATTTAACCTCACCTGAGGATATGTTTTTATTGATTTGAGAGAGAGAGAGGAAGGTGGGGAGAGATAGAGAGAGAAACATCAATGTGAGAGAGAAACATACATCAGTTACTTCCCATATATGCCCAGATCTGGGGTGAGGGGGTGGGGGTTCAAACCCTCAAGCTAGGTATGAGCCCTGACCAGAATCAAACCTGCAACCTTTTGGTGTATGGAACGACACCCCAACCAGCTGAGCCACCTAGCCAGGGCTACATTTCCTTCTTACTTTCATTACTACATGGGGTACTTGTACCTATAAATAAGTATAGTTGTAAGTAGAGAGATTATAAGACTAACTGATTTGGGAAAATGTGTTTTAATGTTGCTCCCCCCAAACAAGTTGCTTTTACACCTTATTATGAAGCCTAACAGTAATGACTCTCAAAGTATAGCATGTGAGTTTACTTCTAATTTACAAGTTTAGCATATATATATTTTAAAAGTCCTGATTATTAATATATTAGAGAAGAGTAAGCTATTTGTTTCACTTTAATGCAAAGTGATACTGAAATTTCAACAATAATACTGACATAAAATTTTAATCATTTATTTAAGTAAAAATATAATTGGTTTACAACTATATGTAATACTTAAATGTGACATAAATCATGAAGCTGATATACAGCTAACTGAAATTTGAGAATATTGCATTAAAATAGTGGATTTGACAAATTATACAGAGGATTGGAACCAGAAAAGTGACAAATAAAGGGATAAAATAGTTTGTTCTTCTACCTGTAACTCTGCTCATTTAATTTTCTGAAAACACTGATTGTTCGTTGCTTTTGACATGTAATATTGTGAATGTGTCAGTAAAGGCCAGTTCTTGGTTGGTGACCTTTTCCAAATGACTGGCAAGGGCACCAGGGGTTCCACCACAGCCTGCTTCAGTCACCCAAGAGGGCACACATTCCTGCCATTCATCTGATGAACATCCCAAACACTGATAAATGTGCTCCCTTTCCATGAAGTACATTTTCCAACCTGAATTTTTAATTGTCATAAGAAGAGCAGCTCTCAATATATAAAATATCTATCATTGCAGAGCTAGACTCATATGGAGAAAATCAGAGTCCTTCCCAAGCTGAGTAATTTCAATAAACGCCTGTTCTGTTATTCTTGACAATGCTAAAAATGTATATTTTTTGAAACAGGAAATTATTTTATCCATAACTAAAAGTTGTAAGTTTTATATAAGTAAAGGGAATAGTGAAAACTTAAAGAATCAATTCAAATATCTGTGGGCATGTTTGAAAATCAGAAATGTTCAACTTTCTAGAACAGTTCTGTGACATTATAATGTTATAATTTTGAAATTTCTAATAGTTTTAATGGTTATTGCAACTTCAAAATTCATTACTTATCAAGTAACCTTGACATCTGTTTAAAAGGGACTCATGAAACTTTCAAGATAGTTGGAGAAGTATATCTCATAATTATTTAGAATAAACATGAAACTTTCAAGATAATAGAGGAACTGTAGCTCAGAAGTTCTATGTTGGCTAAAACAAAACAGTACATGCCACGCTTCCTTAGATGTTTATTATTAAATGTTAGCTTCCACAGGGGTACTGGTTGCAGTAAAGGTTTTCCACAGGTAGAAATTGTTCTTCTTCTGGTGTTTGACGTCAATTCTTCATGTTAATAAGAGGAACAACGTATTCTGATAGCTACCATCCTTTGTCTTTCCTTCTCTACACTGCAGGCATCATATGCTTATTAAAAGAACAGATGTAAGTTCTGACTGTGAACACAACTTCTGTTCCTTAGTGTTATTTATGATAATTGTAAAATATTCTCTCGCTGTTTGTGAGTAAAATGTATCAAAATAAAATCACCTATCTTTTTCATTCTGTTAATTTAATAATTTTCCTAGTAATAATTGTTTTAGTAAATAAAAATGAAAAGCATTTACACTAACATAAATGTTTAAAAGTTACTCAAAAGTAGAAAAAATTTTGGTGTTTGATAAACACTATCTACAATAACAACCCTGCAAAAAAAATAGTTATTATCTTTAAACTGCATTACCAAGCAGTTTTCAAGTGTCATGAAAGAATACACTTTCTTGCATAATAATGTACTTATATATCAGAAATACTCAGGAATAGAAGACTTTTAGTAAAAGGCTACAGCTGCATTAGCATTCCTCTGTGTGACTGAGGAATTGTTTAAATATAGAGATGGTGTCATCAATTTGTACAATCTTTTAAGCTCCACCCCCATTCTATCCAGTGTTACTGTTTTTTTCAAAGGAATGAAATGCTTTATCTTCTTGACAGAACAAATTGACTGGAAAATTACATAAACCTCTCAGCAGATGTTCTTTCCAACTTTGTTTCAGAATTTGCACTGCTGTAGAGTGTTTCCAAGACCCACGTGGAGATAGGCTTGCAGGATACAATCAATGTATGCAAAGACTAGTTATTCTTTGGTTGTATAGGAAAGTATAATTTGAGTGATAAACTATAATACTATTTCCTAGTTTGTAAAAATTCCTAAACATCCAAAAGATTTAAGCTATTCAAATTAGCCCCATAAACACTAAGCATTTTTCTACCCAAGTGAAATTCCTAGGTCCAAATGGCTAGAAATATGTTTGCCATAGTGAATGAGTCTTGGAGTCAAGGATGTCAGGCAGCAAAGCCTAGGAAAAAGAAACCAATTTTGATTTCCAACCCCCTGTATCATATCTCTATCAGTATGGCATACTAATCTGTGCAAATCAGATGGCATCTTCAAAAATTATAATGCACATCACTGAGTTAAGCATCTGTATAAAAATCTAAATTGTCGCCAGGCCAGCTTGGCTCATCGGTTGAGCATCGACCTATGATCCAGGAGGTTGCTGTTTGATTCACAGTCAGGGCACATGCCCGGGTTACGGGCTCAATCCACAGTGGGGGGCATGCAGGAGGCAGCCCATCAATGACTCATCACTGATGTTTCTTTCTTTCCCTCTCTTTCTCCCTCTCCCTTCCTCTCTCTGAAATCAATAAAGACATATTGAAAAAAAAATCTGAATTATCATCTATTTCTCTATGAACAGTATACTGCAACTTAGTGTCACTTACTGCTAAATGACATCCATCTACATAGTTTGCCCCTCTGTCTAGCATGGTAAATTTATGATTGTATTTTATCCCTTTATTTTTCAAGTTTTCAAAAAATATATTTTGCTAGGCAAAGTAAGAAAAAGTAATGCAACCAGCTCTCAATAAAAGGCTATCAAGTTGTTCAATAAATTGTATTTTAAAAAGTTTCAGTGTAGATGTTTACATTCCTAACACATTGCAAATTCTTAGCAACTCTACGAAATGGCATTGGTATTTTTAGCTAAAGAGATCATTTTTAGAGGAAATGTGACTTAGTCACTTCTGGAAAAAAAAAGTTTTAATAAAAATTCTAAAAATCACAGTAAGTCAGAAAAAAAATCAAAGTAATGATTGCCATAATAACTTGATTCATAGATAGGCTACTCTTCTATACGTGAGCTTTCTTTATGTAAGCTGGGCTTTTACTGCAGTGTGGATTATGAATCATAAAAAGTCACACTTCATAGATGTTATCACCTTCTAAAGAAAATGGACAGTTAGAACTTGCTAGCTCTATCCAAATAAATTTTCTGATAACTAATTAAGATATAATTTTGGAGATTTCTTTTAACTTTAAGGGCAGCAATAAAAGGGTATTTTTTCACCATTTTTTTCTTCCTTAAATGAGTCAGGGTTTTGCATTGATTTAGATCTAGATCTGTCTCCAAAATACTTGAGTTCTACTTCAGGCTTTTTCCATAATTAAATGTTTGGATAAGTCATTCTCTGAATGCCATGTCCCCCAAATGTAAAATGATGGAGGTTTCTGGTTCCTCCCTAAGATCGTTTAGGCACAGTGGAGGAAAAGTCTGCAGAGGCTGACAGAAGATGTTCCTTGGGAAGGTTTGGATCTAATATCAAGTAATATGGATTTTATTCTAGGGGCAAGGGGCCTCATAATGTGTTTCGACCACAGCAGCATCAATTATCAGTGCTTCAAAGCCATAGGCTTGAAGAAGACTAAATAAAGGAAAACTGGCTTTAGAAAGTTAGGGTTACTAAATAATAATTGCAAAAAATTTTTTTAAAGCAATTTACATGATGTTATTAAAAGGGTTATAGTAAAAAGAAAAATCATCTGGGAAAAAGATGTAGAAAGTGAATATTTTCTTTGATTTCTGTTTTCTTTCCCATGATGGCAAAGATTTTCTTGAAATGCCCTATTTTTTTCCTAAATAGCAATTACTTTTTTGAGATTTTGGGGGGTTTACAAAAATGATCGGATCTTCTTTCATATGTCACAATTCTCATTAATAAAAAACCTCTTCTGTTTCTAATTTTGTGTAATTATCAATGTTTATATTATTTAGATATATATTAATTCACCTGTTTTCTTATATAAAAAAGAAATAGTCGAATCTAGTGAATCCCTGAGAATACTCTCTTTCATTTATGGTATCAGCTCTATATTAACTAGTCTTGGTTAAGGAGTTAAAGCCTCCCAGACTCACTACGAAACTGGAATGTCTTTAAGTGGCTACATCACTTGCTAATAGCTTAATTCCCTTCCTTCTGTTTTTTGGTAAGCACACTACCAGCAAATTAAATAAAGTATATAACTTTCTGAATAATAAAACATCTGGTAATTCTTTCCTGTTTTGTTTTGCTTATTTCCTTTGGATGCTCTGAAAAATTACACAATGTAAATGGAAAGCTCCAACTTTCATATGTTTACTAAACATTACATTATTATTTAGCAACGGGAGCACTTCACCACTTAGCAGCGTTTCCCCCAAGCCTGGTTGCGAGGAGCAGTCACATCTTTCATGGTTTTGGAAAATATCATGTGGACAAACAAGTACAAGTGAATAAATAAACAAATATCCTTTCAAAAAAAAAATAACATCTTTTCAAAATAATACCATATTAGAAAATATGTATAAATGCCTTCATAAATTCATATTTTCCTATACATCAAATATGTAGATAGTCCATTTTTTTCTTATTTAAAAAATACTATTTATTTTCTATTACCAGGTAAAAGTGACTCAATTTAAGTTTACCTATAATCTGGCATATCAGTAATATCATCACTTTAAGGGATCACCTTATTTAGATTTTTAATAATTTGAATAAGAGCAGTACTTTTTTTTTAAATATATCTTTATTGATTTCAGAGAGAGGAAAGGAGAGGGAGAGAGAGAGACAGAAACACCAATGATGAGAGAGTCATTGATCGAGCCCGCAACCCGGGCATGTGCCCTGACCGGGAATCGAACCATAATCTCCTGGATCCTAGGTGGATGCTCAACTGTTAAGCCACGCCCGGCCGGGCAGAGCAGTAATTCTCAAATTTGCAATTATTTCAAAAATAATAGTGTGTTGGAGATACGTTATTTTTATCTTAAAGGCAAACGCTATTTAACAGTGTAATGAAAGTCCAAAGTAAAGGACAGAAAATCACCCTAAAAAGGGATGCACAATCATGATAGAATAAAGTAAAACTTGCCTGACTCTATTATGAAATAATAATGCACATATCTAACCCTGGCCAGTATGGCTCAGTTGGTTGGAGTGTCGTCCCAAACACCGAAAGGCGTCGGGTTCGATTCCCAGCCAGGGCACATGCCCAGGTTGTGTGTTCCATCCCTGGTGGGGAAACATATGGGAGGCAACCAATCGATGTTTATCTCTCACATTCATGTCCCTTTCTCTCTCTCTCTCTCTCTCCTTCTCTCTTTCTTACTTCCTCCCTCTGAATCAATAAAATCATATCCTCAGGTGAGGAATAAAAAAATGCATTATACAGGTATCTAAATTCACATGACTCTTTAAGGCTGCAGTCAATTTCAGTGTTTCAGCAACAGAGGTCCAGCTTATTCCTGGCTCCGTTCATGCATGCCCTGTATCTCTGATTTAGATTGCCTCATGTGACTTGGTGACTTTAAATACATTATCCATCAAGTCCTTTTTGAATCATCTGACTAGAATGAATATTTTCTATTTTGTTACGTGTTTTCTGCTTTAATCTACCTTTATTACCATATGGCAGCATATATGTTTGTTCAGCAAGCCTTGGTTTTGTCTAATTGTTGGTCTAATTATTTACATATCATTTAAATTTTAATAATGCACATCTTAGGAATGTGAAGAATAATAGAGCTCAATCCAGGTGAGTAAATATTCTCTTGTTAGAAATATTCACGCATAATATGTTAACATTCCATGGACCAAAGCTTGTGTGATTATGGTGTGTTTGTAAAATTTTGCAAGTGACTGCTTCCCGCCTGCAGTTTATGGGTATCATGAAACTTATTGCTGGAAGACGGGCAGGAAAACTTTTTTAGAAAATCTACAGACAAATGTAAATAGAGACTGAAGTCTTTGTAATAATCAAAATAAAGAGTGAAATCTTTAACCACTCAAAATTAAGCCAGTACTATGGTCTCCCTATATTTTAACACCAATGAAATCTATTCAACATTTATAAAACATATGAAAATTCCTAAGAATTCACTAGGTCATGGCTTTTTCTTTGGATCTATACTGGGTTTAAAAGTGACAATTATTCCAGCATGTCAAATTTAAGCTCACAGGTGCATAAGTAAATTGGGCAAGAAATGGTCTTCTACAAATGAATACACTTTGGTGGTTTTATTTTCTGGGGACACTTTTTTCTCTATGAACATTACTATTGTAAAATCTCATTAATTTGGAAAATGAAATGTTTTGAAAAAAAGCATTTGATTAATTATATTATATTATATTCACATTTTGTTGTAACTAAGAAAAGTAGTTTTCTTTTTTTCATAAATAGAAAGCATACTATGTGTTGCAGGTTTCAGTGTGAATAAATGAAAGCATAAAATGGAGTACTGTCATTTTAAATGTTACATAAGGATAATTGTTGCTAATATCAATTTCAGTTAGGCATTATTTCAGTAAGTTCATTATTTCAATAATGGGCTTTGCAATTTTTAGTGGATAATACTAGAAATTCTAGTTTAATTCTTTTTAATATTTGTCTTTAATAGCATAATTTATTCTTCTGAATATAGATTATAGATTCCATAAAGTAATTTAACTTTTAAATAGAAGCAGTTGGTTGTCTATTAGAATCAAGAAATTTGTCTTTTTTTCCTACATCTGTATATCTGAATTTACACACA
The DNA here is from genome assembly GCF_964146895.1 of Miniopterus schreibersii. NCBI lineage: Eukaryota > Metazoa > Chordata > Mammalia > Chiroptera > Miniopteridae > Miniopterus > Miniopterus schreibersii. The sequence continues at coordinate 45,524,374 of NC_138107.1, forward strand.
CACACACACACACACATTTTGCAAATCATTTTAATTAAGGTAATTTATTATTAAAATTATAAAATGATAAATATGACATGTCAAATATGTGGCTGCTAAGAATTTCTCTGGTTTTTATAATTTCTGGACAATAACTTTCTTCAGGAAAAACAGTGTTTGGGCAATGTAAATTCACACATTCTTCTTGCCATTAGGCATAGATTTGCACTAAACTCTTCTGAATTCTTTCTTAGACTTCACATTCTAGCACTTTCAGAGAAAGTCCACAGATATAAAAAAGAAAGTTATGAGTAAAATTATTTTAACTATTCAACATATCAGCATCAATCAATACCATGATTTTTAAAATGAAAACAGTATTTTCATAGCATCAAATTTTTTATACCACAAAATCAGGAAGAATTTTGGATTGTGTCTTTGACTTAAAAACTGTCACTTTTTTCAATGTCTCTAACTTCCTAAATTCCAGATGGGCATGTGTAAGCAAAATCTCTAAAGTTCAGTTCAGAAGAGCAAAGCCACTAAGGTTACTTCAGAAGAACAACCTAGTCTTATGTTTTATTCTTAGTACTAGAAAACGGACAGATGATTCTAAAATAGATAGGGCAGGACTTAAATATCCGTACCATAGGAACTTAAAATATTATTATGCTAGGAAGGACTAAATAAAAGTAGAGCATAGTAACATATTCATGACTGAAATATTGCCCTGACTTATTACTTAACCTGTGTAGACTAACATGATTTTAACAATTTCCTGGGTGTACGAGCTCCTCAGGCTCTTTTGAGCCCTTCACTTGTTACTGCTGCAATGACAAACCTTACTAGAAGACCTCCAGGAAGAAGGTTATTTACCAAAGTGTGTCCTGCTTAACACTGGCCCTTAAAATATTCTAGGAGTAAAGGAGTTTTGCATTCAAGGAAGTTTATGAAATTCTACACACTGTATCTCACTCAGAGATTTCAAATGCCAGTGTTAATTTGACGTGGCATCATGAGCATGCTTGTACTATATTAATCTTTGAAAATATTTTAATGGCTGCAAAATCAACCATTGTATAGCTAGATGTTCAAAAATGTATCCATTTCTCTACTGTTGACATAAGATTTTTCGAAAATCTAGTTTTAATATTAATACTGTGCATAAAGTTTCAGTCATACTTCCGATGATTTTTATGGAATAAAATGCTAGAAGAGGAAATAATAATGGATCATACCATGGGAGTATTATAAATTTTCTGATAAATATATTGCTAAGTTGTCTTCCGGATAGTTATAGCAATTTGCGGTTTACTGCACATACTCCTAAAGTTACACACATAAGAGCTTTTAAAAAAACAGTTTAAAAATCCCAAAAGAACAATGAGCAAACCACTTAAAAATAGAAAAATCAAATGACCATAAATGAAAAAGTAACTTGCAAACTCCTGAGTAATTATAATAATGCAAATTACATCAATGACTAGATATGTTTAATCTACTAGAGTGACTAAAGTAAGTTGAAAATTAAAATAATATTGTAGACATCCTTATACACGGATACTGGGATATCAGTGTGGCCCAAAATTTCAGGAAAGCAGTTTAGCAATATTTACCATGGCCCTTGAAGTGTGTAATCCTCTTGACTGTTTTTTTGAAAATTAGAAATGCGGTTAGAAATATTTTGTTTAAGGGTGATCAGCGCAGCATAATTTATAGCATCTAATGGCCAAGAGTAAAAGACAAAAGTATCTATGTTGCTACTGTTAATATTGATGAATGATCCATCCTCTCTTACTTTGTATATTAAGGCAACCCTCAAATGTTAATTAATATATAGCCACCTATAATAACTATTGTAACTCTAAGCCCTTCTTTCCTCTAAAGTGGTTACATGACTAAATTCAGGTCAATTTGGTGTAAGCAAAAAATAAATGTGCAACATCTGTGGCCTTAAAATGAAGGCTAGTTCTTTCTCTCTCCTCTCTCCCTGCTATAATGTGGGCTGGTAGAAGGAGCTGGGACAACCATCTTTATCCACGAGATAGGAGCATGGATGTCACAAGATTAAAATACGTGGCTCTTGGGTCTCTGAAGATTTTGGAAATTCCTGAACACCACCTATCTCTGAGACTTCTATATGAAAGATAAATGTTTATCTTATTTAAACTACTATCATTTTGGCTCCTTTATTACAGTAGCACAAAGACTGTGCCCATGAGGTCGTCTTTCCCAACAGGAATTCTCATACTATTTTCACAACTTTTCTGTAAAAATAAATCTATTCTATAAGTTTACAAAAGGTTTATTTAAAACAGTGTTCGAGGCACTACTGCAGGTCACAGACTTTGCCCCTGATCCGCTAGTTCACTTGGTCTGTGGGCAGAAGCTGTGCCCGCAGTGTCTCCAGCTTTTGCCAGATTTGCCCTTCATGCCCTGAGTCCTGAGCCACATGTGTGTTTTGCTCCATGCTGAAGGGCATTAACTTCTCCAGCAAGTCACTGGCGTCATCGAAGTTGGAGGTTTGGAAGCAGTAGTATGTCAATCTGAGTCCCAGCTGCTTTCCATGGATTCCAGATTTTCCCTTCCTTTCCTCTATGTAAGTCCTCGCCTTCCCAGCTGCTGGCCCTGCTGACCTCAGATCCGCCACCAAAGGCAGAAGCAACAGATGAACATAAACTGTGTAACCAGATCCTAAACCACATAGGGTGAAATCCATGTAATAAACCCCATATCTTCCCAATGGCTGTGTTTCTCGGATCAAATCTGGCCTGCTATAGCTCTGTAATCCATTAGGACCATTTATTAAAAATCTTGTGTACTGAGCACTAACTTCCTTATTTCAAGGCTAAGAGTCACCAATCACTCTGAAGCTAACAATGAGAAGGCAACGTGTCCTTGGAATCTGATACAGAATTGTGGAGCCTCCTTAAAAGCTGCAATTTTCCAAAATGAATCAAGGTAAACAACCATTTTGTTGAGCTCTTCATTGAAGAATTAATAAAATTAATGAGATCCACTCTCTAATCCCTATATATTCTAGCTCTTTTTTTTTAACTTTCAAATTTGTTATATCTATAATGAAAATAAAAGATATTTTAAGTGGTCAAAAGACATAAAATGATTAATCACATATCTACTAATGACATTTTAAAAGTACCTCAGCCCAGAAATGTGACACTACAATCATTTAAAATCAGATTCAATTTTCAAAGATACTAATCTTAAACTTCATACTGCTGTTAGAAACACAGAATTCTATCCAATTAGCTCAGATGCTCTGGATAATGGAAAAGCTCAGTTCTATGGTGCTGCCAGAAAATAATACGCTCTTAGAAATTCTGCAAGTTGAACAGGGAGATAGCTGATCAGAATATGACAGAGTGATGTTACAAATTGTTCAGAACAGAAAAATTCCAGATCCAATGAGATCTTTTTTTTGAGACACTGATTGAGGTCCAAGAGCAGCATAATGGCACCAAATGGATAAAACAACAATAAAGTCACGTCTCATGCATAATGCATAGACGTTCTCTATTGGAGCTGATATCACCATCTGGTGTGTAATTACGCCCGCCTCACGCCACACGGTGGTGTGCACCTAGCGGAATGACTGTACATTATAATTGCTCAGTACACAGACTTTTTGCTGCTAATTATAAGGTGCTGCTTTTTGTTGTTGTTGTTTTAAAGACCATGGAAATCCCAAGAGATTTGGTGTTCGTTGCTTAAAATAAATATTTTGTAGGGTGTTACTAGGAAAAGAGAACTATACTTAACTTTTATTTTTATAAAGCGTCTATTGTTCCTTTATTTTCAGATAGTTTCTCCTGACATCCATATAACAGAAATTAATTAAGGTCTTGCTTCTCTTTTCTCATCACATGATTCTTTTTTCAACTGAATTATTTATTAATTAATCCATATATACCTTCAAATTATAGAAATTAGGGCTAACATTTATTTGTTTTTTCTTAAAATAATAAAAAGGAAACAATTCTTATGAAACCAGATATTTATTTATTAATTCATTCATTTTATTCATCATTTAATAGGCATTTATTGTATGTTTACTAAAAACTTTATTTGGAATCTGAGGGAATAATTGATTACCCCTTGAGAAGGATTCAAGTTAATTAATACAAATTAGATATAGATAAATAATTACAACAAAACTTAGTAAATGCTACAATACAAGTATTTATAGAATCTCAGTGGAGTGAGGAGGAAAGATTCTCCATGATATATTTTAAACACTGAAGATATTGCTTATTTTCTGGTTGGAGTTTTAGTTACTTATTGCTGCACAATGAAATTCCCCCAAATGTAGTGGCTTATAACAACTCTCATTTATTTGCTGATGATTTTGTAATTTAGGCAGGGCTTGGAGGCAACAATTCAGCTTGTTCCACACATGGCATCTTTAGGAAAAATTTACTGAAAAAACAGAGGATCAGTATGAAGATCACTCACCTGGATTAAAAACTGGTCTGGCTTGGCCTGGTAATTTATGTTGGATGCTCAGCTGAGGACCTCAATTATCTTACACATGGGCCTCTGTATGTGGCTGTTTGGGTTTCCTCATAGAATGGCAGCTGAGTTGCAAAAGAGAGGAAGTGTAAGCTGCTAGTATTTTTATAGTTTAGGCCCAGAACTGGCATAATATCACTTCCACCATATTCTGTGTAAGATGATACAGGTGGAAGCCAGATTCAGTGAATTGAAAAATTAGACTGTACTTCTCAGAGCTCTGTTTTTTGCTATCTTTAATTCACCAGTTGATATGAAATTTATCAAGCAAAGATAATCCTGAGAAGTACTTTAGGGAGTAATTAAAGGCTTACTTCTCTTAAAATTTGGAGTATTGCATGTAAAACTCCATTTGAATACTATGGTACTAAGAAAGAAACTCTATATTCCAATAGAATCCCTGAAAGACGGGTTTAAATCTAGGTTTCCTGAAACAGTTTGTGTTAACCAATATAAAATGTTGTTTATATCACAAATACATGTTAGACAGATTTGCATTTCAAATAAAGTCTATGTATATAGTGAACCTTTAAAAATACTTATTAGGAACCATAATGTAATAAATATTTTATACAATATTTTATTCAGTCACTACAACAAAGCTTTCAGGTAAAGTTATTGTCCTTATAGGAAAGTGAGGCTAAGAGAAATGAGTAGTTTATCTGAGGCTGTGCCGCTAATATGTAGAATATCTTGGATTCGAGCCCAGATTGCCTTTCTCCAAACTCTTAGCGCCATGCAGTAATGCTTAAACACAGATTGAATATCAAGTTTCAAAGAACGTTTTCATACTCCCCTTCTGATATACTTGGTGTCCACTTGCAAATAAACCTCATTATTATTTACTATAAGCAGGCTTGAGAGTCTGGTAACATGGTTTCTATTCCCCCTCCCCCAAACCTGATCAGTGAATTATTCAACCAAGTTTTACTCTATACAAGTATTTCAACTCATAAAACAGTTTGCAATGAAAATATGTGTGACTGTAAGATATGTGTGTATCAAAGATTAATATTTAGAATAAAATAGGTAAAATTGCCCTAGCCTGTTTGACTCAATGGTTAGAGTGTCAGCTCGCCTACTGAAGGGACCCAGTTTCAATTCCAGCCAAGGGCATGTACCTAGGTTGCAGGCTCAGCTCTGGTCCGGGCACATGCAGGAAGCAATCAATTGACGTTTGTCTCTCACATCAATGCCCCCCCCCCCCCCGGCTCTCTCTCTAAAAGGCAATGAAAAAATATCCTCAGGTAAAGGTTTTAACTAACTAACTAAATAAATAAAATAAATAAAACTCTGAGATAAAATTATACATGTTTAAAGATAAGATGTGGGTATCGAACTCTAAATTGAATCATCTAGTTGTTTATATATTTACCTTCATCACGCCTTCGGTTCCTATTTCATAAACTCCATGGTGGACAGTAATAGGACTCTTACTTTATATCCAAGGCGAACAGCTTAGTAGATCCTGAGTGAGGGGGAAAAGGTTATAGAAATCCTATGTGAAAAATTTATGAAAACAATGAACTTGGTGAAAAGTCGATCTGAAAACCCATATCTGTAATACTAGGTCAACTGTAATCATGTTGGAAAGTTTCCCTGTGAGTCCTTTGCCCTTCATTTTTTCTGTTATGCTAAGAGAAAATTACATGAAAGCAGATTGTAGTTATACTTGAAGACAATTATTTCAAGACCATTTGAGAGCAGAGAAGTACTGAGGAGCTTTTTGAATTATTACAGTTGTATTTTTTAGAAGGTTTCTCCATTAACGTTAATTATGTTCCCCCTAGAGTCATGAGCTTAGGAGCCTTTTGAAAAGGCAAATTCATTCACCATCAGATGAATGTCTTAACTTTTCAATTCATTACTATTTGACCTGAAACATTCAGAGTTGCTCATTTTTCTGTTTTAAAAAGAAGCTTTATTGAGATAAAATTTACATGCCATAAAGTTCCCCCAAATAAAGCTATAACTCAGTGGGTTTTAGTTTGTCTACTGAGTTTTGTGATTATAAGCATACTCTTAGAAGGTTTCCATCACTCCAAAAAGAACCCTTTTGCCAAATAGCTATCGCTCCTGTCCCCTCATCCTCCCAGCCCCAGCCCTAGGCAGCCTAATCTATTTGATAGATCTTTCATTTCAGATAGAGAAGTGGAAAATGGCCTCTCAGATGGATAAATTATTGTGTAAGTCTTAGGTCTAGATTGCCCATGTGCCATCTCGTGTTAATATGGTGAAGACCAGACAATATAGCTTTAAGAGCATCCAGTGAAACAATCAAAATCCTTTCAATGAAGCACAGGCGTAGAGCCCGGGAGCTAGCTAGCTCCACCTTCGGCTCAAGAATCCTGAATTACAGTTGCTTTCTGAATCCCTGCTGGGAATAACTGGAGAGAAGATGACATACTTGTTTTGTTTTTCATTCTTGTTTTGCACTCTTATTTTTCTTCCTGTCCTCAATTCCTCAAATATGTTCATGTATTTACACTAATTCTCTAAAGTTTTTGTTGGTTTTTAATTTTTCTTACATGGTCCCAAACAGTCACCGTTCTACTTTCCTTCACTCAGCATTCCTGTGAGTCCCCTCTTCCAATTCCTGCCCCACCAACAATGCACACAATTTTAATCTTTGATTTTATTTTGTTTTTCACAAATACTCTGTATTGAGATTTCTTATTAACTTTACCCGGGCTCTTTGTTACTTTGTCCCCTTGGATAATTTCTTTTCCTTTTTCCTCTGTTTCTTGCTGTGCAAAGACGTGACATGTCACTCCCTTAACACAGCCCTCCAGCAGGTGCCTGCTTTTTCGGTGCAGTCTGCTGAACGCTTCTTGCATAAGCTAATGTAAATGATGTCCCGACCGATTTATCAGCAGTGTATCTGTGCTTGTAGTGCTGGCTTTCTTGTTGTTGAAATAAAATAATTTATATACTTTGTTTCCTGGTGCTTTAATATAACCATGTAGCCCAATATAGTATAATAAAACCGCTAGACATAGATTTGGGGATGTCGGATAGACATGAGTTCCCAAATCTGACTTTAACTTCCAAGTTATTTGAATTATCTAAGCTACAAGTTCCTCATCTGTGAAATAGGAATGATAATACTGACCTAATGGAGCAGTAAAGAGAAAATAATGATACATTCAATACTTAGCACAATGCCAAAAATGATCAATAATATTAGGAATCATATTGTTTTTATTATTATAATTCACACACATTAAGACTTCACTAAACTTTTTTGGGTAAATCTGGGTATAATTCATTTAAAATATTATTTTTATGGAAGAGTAAATTTCAAATGACAAACTGACTTAAATCAATTTTTTCTGTAGCACAGTCTACTTGAGACTTGCTGCATAAAAATAACATAAGTGTTATAAGATGATTTGGTTGATTCTCTGTCCTTGAGAAATATACACAAACTCACCTGCTTCTTAAATGTCTCCAACGAATGTGATGTCATTTAACCATTTCTTAAAAAACTAAATGGAATAAAAATTTTCTTCTAATACATGTTTGCCATCAAAACTTGTTAGAAATAAGGGGAAAGGAAACAAAATAAAAGGCATAATCTTGCCATGCCATTATGAAATATTTTCCTATAAATCTGATAGAATAATATATGCTTTATATCTCAGTGCAAATTAAATTTTATTAAATATTTTTTTTTGCAGGAATCATCTGTTTGCTCTAAATTAACCTGAAAATTAAGATATAATGAAATAAGGCATGAAGGCAAGTTCTGGAGTCCATTTCTTATTTAAATTGATTAACCTTTACTATGAGCTCTTTGACTAAAAATCCTAAACATACATTTGCTTGGTAATTCTCTATATATTTGTTGTTTTTTTTAAATGAGACAATAAATTCTTAATTGTTTGAGGTCCATTTTCCTCCCTGTTTGTAGTTCCCTGAAAGGAGGCACTTTGTCTCTCTCATACATTGTTAATCTCCATAAACTGTGGTTCAATGAATGAATAAAAGAGTGAATTAAAAAGAATGCTTAGGCCTACTCACTTGGAAATAATTCTCTGTTCTAAATTGGTTCCTTTGAGAAGAATAAGAAGAATTTGGTATCTGAAATCACAAAATATATTTTATTCATATGTATGTGTGTAGGAAGCAACATATACCTTCCATGACCATGTTAAATGCAGTTGCTTACATGTCTTGGGTAGAGCTAGATTGATGATTAAATCTATTTTTTCCCTTGATGTCCTGAGAAACCCAACTAGCTAGGTAGCACCTCTCACAGCATGTTGTCTAAATAAGGCTTACTGTGGTCTTGCTGTTCTCTGGAGAACATAAGCATCATTTCTCTGATCTTCTAAAAAAATAAAAATATAAATTTTTTCTGAATATTTACAGAAAACTTTAAACACAATATACCAGGAATTTTAGTTAATATTATTAAAAGTTTTAATTGAAAATTTTGTAAAATAATTTTCTAATATAATCATACAGATATAAAATGACCAAGAAATAGTTTTAAATTGGAAAACTACAGAAACTAGTGTTCTGCTAAGTTGACCAAGGCAAATTAAAAAGCACCTTCCCAACTGTTAAAAAGAAAATAAAATTGAGAGTTTTCTTATTTTTAAGATTTTCTCACATTAGCTTTTCTTAAACCATTGGCACCTGCTAGAAAAAAGCAAATGGCAAAATGGACAACCACATAGCAAATGGATACTAACTGAAGAACTTGGAAGTAATTTGATCATGGTAAGTTGGAAATTCCCTTTTCTTTCGATTCATAGAATGATTTAGTTTGCATGCAAAGTATCATAGAGATGTTTATTTTCTACTAGCAAAGTTTGTTTTAATTTGTATTATGAAGATATTATGCCAATATTACATGGTGTAATGCTAAAAAAAAAAAAAGAGAGAGAGAGAGAGAGAGAGATGAAGAAAGAAAGCAAAAGCAAAAAGACAAGCTGACATTCATGCGTCATGCAGTCTACTACCTGGTCCTATGTGAGATTTACTGAGGTATTAAGTGAAACCACAGATCTACTAATCCCAGCCAAATGTCTTGAAAGCAGGGCCAATATTTCTTTTTACAGTGCCTTCTCCCTTCTCTACATAGCTTAGCTCAGAGTCATTTTTTCTATTTCTTGAATAAATGAACAAAGCACCACCTGATATGCCATAAAAATATTTATATAACCTGGAAAGTGTAAAAGTGTGTGTGTGTGTGCATGTATTGGGAAAAAGAGAAAGAAAGGGGTGGGGGAGAAAGAGACATAAATATTAAACAATCCAAATAAAAGTCTGATATATTATTATTGTCTTCTTTGCCTAAAATAAGTAAAAGATATAAAAATCAGATTGACTTTTTTGGTTAGTATAATTTTAGCAGACAATTTTGATAGAGGAGTATAATTTTTATTTTAAGAGAGTGTCCCATTTCTATATCAGCAATTTTAAAATGAGGGTGTTTGCAGTAGTTGGCAAGAAACCCAAAGGAGAGTTATCTATAGGCACCAGCTGATGCTCAAGCAAGGCTTCACAGGATGTTCTGCTGGTGGCCATGATGGTTTAGGGACTGAATTATTGCTTTCAAGTTCAGAAACATAGCTGAGTTGCTATAGCCAAATGTAATAAGTTACTCAGGACCTAACATGCTTATTAAATCATAAGTAATCATCTGGGAAAACTCAAACATTTTTAATATCTGCTAACTCAGGCATTCATTCCTTCCCACAAACGCTTTTCTCTAACTAGAATACCCTCTCCCAAGTATTCTCTTGACAAACTGTTAAACTCTTCCAGGCTCAGCTCAAATACTAGCTAAACTGCAAATGATTCCCTGGCTCTGGATTTCTTCCTTTGTGCCAAACTACATTCTAGATAAAACTCCCTTATATTAATCAACTCACGGTATTTGTTTGTTTGTCAGCCTGCCTGCCTCTTCTATAACATAGTCTTGCTTTGTATATGGGGGACATATATCTGTGACCCTTCATTTCTGTGTCACTGACATCTGACCAAGTTCCTGGAGAATTAAAGCAAAAATATTTTAAAGAATTCAAAAAATAACAAAAATAAAAAAGATGAGAGCATAATCTTATTAAACTTACTTATTTTCATTAACTTATGCAAATATACAAACTATTTAATAGTATTTGCATTTATTGTGCAGATCCTTCTCTCTGTAGCTACTTGGATGGCAACTGTGGAATCAGACCTTAAGGAAGTGAATTTGGTTCATCTTAATGCATAAAAGGAACAGATGGATAATGGAATAGCTAAATAATTATATACCAACTCTGTAGCACCACCCCGACCACCAGATAGGAACACTCTGCTGCTCCATACTTGTGTATTGGATAAGACTCAGCAAGACCAATATAATTTATTTGTGGGTGGAGGGAGGAAAGAGGTCAACTCTTTTCTAGATTTTAACAGCTTTACCCTCCTCTCCCCCATCACTCTATTCACAACTTGTATTTTTAAGTGCTATTTGCAAAGCTTCCTTTTATACATACATTTTTAAACCTAGGTTGGGATTCAATTTTACTGTAGGTTTAATGCAAAAATATTTTAAAAGTGTTTAGTATCATCTCTGGCACCTAATAAACACCTATATATTGCTAAATAAATAAAAGAGAGTTGTATTAATTTTCAGGTGATTTCTTGGTCTAATATATTATCAATGTAATGTGTTAATTTTTCCTAGGGTCAGAGTCCCTATCAATTGCATTGCAAGATTATGTTACCAGAAATATAAATATAAAGCTTATGAGGAAACATCAACATGTTCTGAATTAATCTTTTATAATATATTTTAGAACATTTAATCCTTTCTGATTGATTAGCTTACAAACTCATAAAAAGAACATTATTGATGTTTAGGTATTCAATAAAAGTAGAATTAACTTGTGTAAAGAAACTCTGATATCATGTTTTTAATTTGATTCTGTGAGTCCATTCGTTTTATATCTATTTCTAATAATTTAGTCTTTTAGAAATGGTTGTGAGATGTAAATTCTATATATCTCTGTGTGTGAAGAACGACACTATATTTTTGGCTGTACCACTAAGAATTTCTGTAATCCTAGCCAGCAAACATAACCTCTGAATCTAAGCTTTCTCTTTTGTGAAATAAATGAATTGAATTAATTAATCTCTCAATTTCTCTCCAGGTATGAGAGTCTATTGTGCTGTCGGTGATGGAATACTATCAGGGATACACACAACTTCAGTTACCATAAAATGTCCATAACAACATAGCAAAATTTTTTCAGGGTAATTTCCCCCTTGAAAGATACTCCCCACTCTGGCTACATTCATCATTTAAATTGACACCTGCAAGCTCAAAGCTCAATTAAAAATGATTAGAAGCACATTAGAAAAAATTATAAGGCTATATGTAGACACATTTGAAAAAATCCTTCAAGACTAAATTAAGTCTACATTGCAAATGTCTGTTTACTTTTTTACCTCTCCCACAAAAATTAAAACACTTTGAAATATGGGAGCACATATCATTTATTCTTGTTTCTTCAGTAGTATGAATATAATACCTGTTGAATGAATAAAGAATAAATAAAAAGAAAGTTTACATACATCACATATACATCATACTTTTTCTTGTTATTGCTTGGAAATATATAAGCAGCTTACATTATTATAAAATTCCATATATGAGTAAAAAAGTCTAAGTGACCCCGGGAACAGTAGTGACGTAGGCCAAAGTTGTATTTAGCATCTCAAGGACACTTTTTCTCAAATTAATTGGCTGGATGCCCAGATACCGGTGCTATATGTTCTGTCATATCTCCCTGCTTCCATTTATGGTTACCTTCACTCAAAAATAGGGGTGTGTGTGTGTGTGTGTGTGTGTGTGTGTAGTGTGTGGAGGATGATGGGTGATGTGAACATACCCAGCAAAGAATGCATTGATACATTTTATTAAATTACGTATATTTGATATCTGAGTGTTCCAAGCTGCACATAATAATAATAATGTTAAGTACTGTAAGGAATTTTTAAAAAATGACCCACTGTCCCTCAGATCCAGATTTTGTTTCTTAATAGGAGAGCTCCTAAAACAGTAAACATACGGACTTGCATGGGGCTGATGTTAATTCCCATGACATCAGTGTTCCTCTACTCAGCTTTTACTTATAACTGGATTGCACTATGTTCTCTAATTTCCACCTCCTTGGATGGATTCAAGCTGCCTCACTGCATTTCTTCCATTGGACTCCTCACAACACAGTCAGCACAAATCGAACTAGTTCTGCTGCTTCCATCAGCTCTTACAGACACCAGGAATATTCCAGACAGTAAAATTGCCATTGCCATCAAAATGTTTGAATCATAACAGCTAGGCAAATGTTAATTTATTTGGAAAATTATCCATTCTCTTTTCATTGTAAGTTTATTTTAAATTAGAAAAAGTGATAGATATTTGCAAATCTTATTAAACCAGTGAAATAATCATTATACCATTTGGGAGGTTTCTAATGTGATAGTATTTTAAAACTATCCTTATGCATCAATTTATTTCAGGTTCTGAAAAATAATAGAGATCCATTAAAGAATAAATTTCAATCATGCTTATAATTTCAATTTAAAAAAGAGCTGCAGAGTTTCTTATAACCAGATAAACCACTACTATTTTAATACAGGCACTGCCCTACTAGTCATCTGCGCATTTCTAAAAGCAAAATAAGGACCAACCCTGCTCATACACACAATCCATGTTCCTTTCCTTTCCTCTCCTCAAAAATCTATTCATTACATGTGATGGTCTTAAAAATTCAGCCTACTGTTCTATAGAAAACTAATTTAGGAATGATATAAAAATCCTATTGCCTCCAGCAGTTGCTTTTGGTGTAGAATAGTTTGTTCTCTTACTCCTCTTCTGCCAACCCAAAAGAACCTGGAGCGCACAGTTTCTGCTTTTTCTTTTGCTTTGGGACACCTATAGCCTTAGCAAGGCTGAGGTCAGACCAGGGTAACATCTGTAAAATGCAGATCAGATTTACTGCCCTCAAATAAATGATCAGCTTTAAAATAAGTATTTTCTCATTAGTATTCTGTACCACCACCTTAGATTGAAGAAGAAAAATACAACAGTGAACCTAAGAAGGGACGATAAAAGTCAATGACTCAGAGGGGGTAATATTTCCTTCTTAATTGAGCTTAAAAGTAAGAAAAGAGAGGGAAACAACCCCACAGCCTTGTCTTGGTGAGATATCTTTGGATCATTTTGAAGTAAAGATATTTGTATGACATCTCCTTTTAGTGCACCAGATGGAATATAGCTAGATGTAGAGAGAAGGCTTATGGGTAATGCGGACACAGAAGCTGAGCACCAACTGAAGGACAGAACTGTCAAAGCTACTCAAAAACAGAGGCTAGGACTGCCTTAGGATAGTCAAATTCACCACATGGTATCACTGTAAACTCCAGAAGCATTGAAGATATTTTGACTTCTCTCTTCCTTGTCTCGATATAGATATCACTTTAAATCTGAAATTTTTTTGTTTGTTTTTGTAATGTGTTTTTCTCTATGAGCTTTCTCTCAATGTCAAATTCTCTGTAACATGTACGCAAACTCTAACTCAGTAATTTAACTCAATCAACTTGTAATTAAACAGCAGTTATGGTTTTCTAGAAACTTGTCCTGCATTTGCAATCAATCAATGGCATCATTACAATACTATGAAGATGTTGTCCTCCTCAAGCATTATTTTCTTCATGCCATTTGCCAATTTAAGAAATTCCAAAAGTGTTGTATGGCATATCTAATCATGACAAAGATAAAAATTATATGATAAACACTTACAATTCTTCATCTCCCTCCTTTTGAGAAAGGTCAGTCCAGAGGAAAATCTTTCCATTTTCCCCAGAGTTGATCACTGTCCTAATTTATACAGACTGAGGAAGCAAAAGGGGGTAAAATATCTTACAAGGGATTGCCCAGTAATCATCCAGAGCTCTAAATCCTATCACTGTATTCTCCTCTCACCTTCTGCCATCTGACTTGTCCTCTGCCTGTGAAAAATCTGCTTCCCAAAGGGCTCTAAACAGAGGGTGGACAGTTGGAGACCAGATGGTAGGTGAATGACATGAAGGGAAGACCCAGCCCTAAGCAAGGTGGCACTGGACATACCCAGAAGGTCATATGTCTATGAACTGGGGAATCCCTGGATACATTAACATTGTTAGAGAAGTTTTGCTTAATTTAGGAAGTTTTGTTATAAGATATAATACGTATTGTACTTCACTCCCATGCTCAACTTGGTGCCTCTCTTTCCTTCATCCCAAGAAACTATATCCAAAACTCCACAGAGGTAAATATGTCACCTGTTCTTGACATAAACATTGAGGAGATACATCATTCTAAATGGAATGCTTACAGTGAGAACCTAGGCATATACCACATTATATATGTTCAATAGTTTGAAAAGTTTAAGAAAAACCATCTTGATATTGCCATATACATTCTTAAAGCAATGAGCTATTTCTTCAATGGAGAAGGAGGCATGGAAAGTATTTTGATGCATTCAAGATTCTTGTCAGGCTTCTCAGTCTGGCACTGATCTTCAGAGGTCTGAGCTCAAGCCAATGGACACCAGATTTACCATATGATCCCAGAAGAGAGAGAAATTTATTAGAGTAAAGACCACAAATAGAAAATAAATACTTAAGTCTTAGGTAGAAATCCTGCTGAAATGTTACTGGAGTTAATTAAGAGTGGGGAGGCAGGGTTAAAGAAAGCTTAAAGGAGGGGAAACAGTAGTAGAGAAGGCTTAACATCTCTATTTCTCTACCAGAAGCCCTAACTCAGTGTTTCTCAGTTTTAACTGTATATTATGAACTCTTGGGTGATCTTTACATTAAAAAAAATCAATACCTGCTCCATCTCAACTTAATTAAATCTAAATCAAGGAGGTGCTGCCTTGGTATCTTCATGAATTTTTAAAAGTTCCTCAGGTCTTTTTAACATGCAACCAGGGCTGAAAATCACTGACTGAACTTAAAAGAGCACATGCCAATGTTGGTAGTTCTCTTAATTTGAATAAAGCAACAAACTACTAGTTTCTACCCACATATGCTTATACCAGAAATCTTTGTGGCCTAACCAACCAGGGCTTAGATGAGAGAACAGAAGACAGGAAAACTGTACCATTTATATACAAATGTTATCAGACACATGGGGACTTCACCCAAGTTCTCCCTACTGATAAATTTTGGGAGAAAAAGGAGAGAATGATTCATCTCTTATTGTACCCAGAAAAGATCAAGAGTGAGATAGATCTTTTGGGAAAGGTTTGAGAAGCTGGGAGGAAACCAAGAATGACTTACTCTTGAGGTTAAGACCTTAGTAACTTAGGACATAGTAGTGGGCATAGGCAGAATCCAAGTCCAAAGTCAGAAAGGTATCCTGCAGCCAGCTTGGGCCAATCAGAGACTAATTACCAAGAGGCTCATCACATGCTGGTTACATAGCTGAATCTAAATTTCTTGCTCTAAAGATGAAAGCCACTGTCAATACATTATCATTCACTAAACTATTTGCTTGTTAGAACACAGAATTACTTTGGTTAAGCCTGTCTTCTTTTCTGTTTTATTGATTTCTATGCAATTTTGAGTATTTGTTACCATTTTGTTAAAATGATTCTTCCCTTTTCCTAATCTGTTTTGCTATAAAATTCATTAGATGTTTTTAATATTGGTTTGTTTTCTGGCTTGCCCCATTAATTGACATCTTCATTCACCCACGTTTCACCTCAATGTTCACCCAGCATTTATGTTCTCAGTTTATAAATTTCTTATGCGTATTCCTTGGTAAATAAATTTTTTATTTTTTATTTTAAAGTGCCCTGTCCCGTCATCTTTAAACTGAACATACTGGTTCTATCACTGTAGTTCCTAGCTCCTCAAGCTACTAAGCATTGTAAGGGACCAAGGAGACATTCAAATTGTTATTAAATGAAAGTTCTAGTTTCCATCCAGCACCCAGGTTCTCCTTTGCTCCCCCTAGCATGCCTCATGCTACTCTTTAATCAACTCTTCTAAACCTCTATTACTCTTCTTAATTGTTGACTGTAACAGTTTCTAAGTGTTTTCTTTGTTTTTGATAATTTTGATGGTGTTGACTTTTTTTTTTTAAGGTTTAACAGATATTATGGTTTTTTTGAGGAAGATCACAGAAGTAAAATACATTCTCATCACATCATATCAAGGGATGGGTACTATCAAGATGACCTCTCACTGTTGATGTTAACCTTGGTCGCCTGATTTAGGTAATGTTTGTCAAGTTTCTCCAATGCAAATTTACCCATTTCACTCCTCCTCTTCTTCTTATACTCTGTTTCTAGAAAGTCGCTATGCACAGTCCATACTTAAGTGGTAGCCAGCTAATTCTACCTCTTTGAGGACAGAGTATCTACACGAATTATTTGGAATTCTTCTGCACAAGAGAGTTTGCCATAGCATTTAATTCATAAACCTGTATCTACTTGTCTCCACATTCTCTGTGCTCCTTGCTTCCATACTATAGACACGGAGGTCGCTTAAAAGTGAAGGTATGTCCTCTGTTTAAAACCTTCCAAAGGCTGCCCATTGATAGAAATATAAAATTCCAAGTTCTAAACTCAAGGTATAAAGCTCTGCATACCCTACATACTCTAAACCAGTGCATCTCAAATTGGTTCACCTGGGAAACACCAAGTTGCTTTGGAGCATGTGGATGCCTAGTCCCCTCTAGAGCTCTCCAATTTATTAGTGAAACATGCCTTTGAAATATCTTAGTAATGCTACCTTTTTATTTTTATAAAATATGTATACTCACACAATTATTTTTATAAAAGCCATCATCCCAATAATTATATGTATTTATTATACTATTCATAAATTTTCTAGGTTTTATTCAGTTGATTGTTTGGACTCAGTGATTGCCTTTTGATATTTCAGATGTACTTGGATACATGTTATAAGCATTTCAATTCCCTCTCGTTTCTACATTTTTAGTAAAGTGTTTCCATGGCACTGAAAAAAATGTAATTACCTTATAATCAAGAAATGTATTTTAACGCTGTTACAGGCCTCTAGAGCAATGAAAACTTCTAATCTAAGATATTCCCCAGGTAAATTATTATGAAGTATCACCTGCATATGTTATTAATTTTCTCTTCATAATCTCTAACCTCATTTACTTATACTAAATCATATTTATCATTTATTTGATTAATTATGGAAGAATAGTCACAAATTATTTTATTGAAACATAAAATATAACTTCCAATGTACTATATATAAACACTAAAATTAGAAAACATTTACTTAATATTAAAAAGCATATTTATCTATACAACCAATTTTCAAAATGCTTTATTTCTAAATTAATATTCTAAAATTCAAATATAAAAAATAAAAATTATTTACAGATTAATGTTGCATCACCAAAAAACATAAGAAGGGGAAATATTTTCTTGAGCCAAAAATAACTATTTCAAATTCAACATAAGTTAGGAATTGGACATTGCTATTTTGGATATGACTTGATAATTTTAAATTTTATTTCTCTTTTGGAAATAACTTCACAGGTATTTCTTATTATTGAACTAATAAGTGTTTTTGTTAAAATAAGAACATTGAAAAGTACAAGAAAAATGATTTCTCTTTAAAGCATTATCAGCCACATGTGCTATCATGAAACACTGTTTATATATTTATAGGAAATATTATATATATACACACACATATATACATATTTATATGTTTGTATATGTGCATGTATGTACACTTATAGCAATAATATATGTGTATGTGTGCATATATATATTTATACAGAGAGAGAAATAAATTAAGAAAAGTTTCTGGAAGCCAAGTATAAGTAGAAAGCATTCAAGTGATCCCAGAGTAGAAGGAATAGTCATGGCTTCCACAGATCTTACCAAGTCAGACTTAGGCACTAGCCTCTTGAGTTCTCTACAGAAGCATGTTTATCAGAAGGCTCTGATGCAGCTGGTCCCAGTACACCTCAGGAAGGTTCAGATAGCTGAGTTCTAAAGAGTTTGGGGTGAAACCAGCCAGTGTGTCTCAATTTAACAAAAGGCCAAGGCCCAGAAGGCAAATGTGCCAATAAATCTGGGAAGGCAGGTAGACTAGATCCAGCACATGACCTCGTAATGAAAGTCTACAATGTAAGAATGAATACTGGGTATCTAAAAGAAGATAGACTATGTAAAATATATGATAAAGTTTCTAATTTATGGTGCTAAAAAGAAGGCAGAACCTTAGGACTACAAAGTGGTTTCAATATACAGTGGTGGGCAAAAGTAGGTTTATAGTTGTGAGTACACAAAACAGTTTATTCTTGTGTTATTATTTATTACTTATTGTATTATTTATTTGTATTACAACTGTAAACCTACCAGACAGACTATGAAGAAAATTTATGAATCTATCATCATATGCTGAGATTTTTAGCAAACTTCTTTCACTAAGATAGATCAAGTAGACAAACGTTTTAGGAAGTTATGTAAGATTTAAACACAAAACCACATAGAGTACTTGATCTGCTAGACATATATCTCCATAGAAAACACACATCACATCAGAAGTCCATCATCTTCCTGTGACATACAGCCCCATCTCTACCTCCATTGGCAGTCAAACTCTGTATTCTCCCTTTGATGTCAGATGTCTTTCCTTTGCATCTAAAATCAACTCTCCAACTATACCCTAAACCCCACCCTCTTCCCATCTTTTTCTCAATAATGTAAAAAAACTCTTTAAAAGACAAACTAAGACTTTCCTTTTAGAGAATAAAAACAGTAAATTGATTGCATGTACTCATGAATTAATTTTTTATATACAAAGCTCACATTCCTTTAGAGCTTCTTTTCTGAAACAATACTCATTCTGGAACCAATTTCCCATAACAAATACTGAATATACATAATTGAGCAAACTTTTCCTTTGAAATTTCATTCTAGTCTATTGCACACTAACAAAAAGTTATCTCAAACAGATACTTCATATGATCTAAAATAAAAAACAAAAAACAAAAACCTATAGGAAAATAACCTGATATAGACAAGTCAGTTTTAATTGACTCACTTTTCATTTGAATACAATTATATTTAGAAAAGGTATATATATAAATATCCCATATTTTCCTCATCTTCAGATGACTATTCTACTTACTGTCTCTTTAGATAAGAAATTGTCTATTATCACAACTATTCAAATGAAGCAATAAACAAATCAGAAATCATTTACATTTGGCTTAAATCTATAGATTAAATCAATTAATCCAACCTTTATTAAATACTTACTATTTGACAGGCATTGTGATAAGTACTGGGAATACAAATTTAAAAGAGAGACAGTATGGATCAGTTATGTATAGAGTCTGGAGACTTGATTCATAGTGTTTAAAAAAACACTACTGTTTATTTTTTAATATGTAGTCCAGAGGAAGGCAGTACAGTGCTGATACTGCAGCTGTAGGAAAGCATCACGTCTCTTGGTTCTTTCTGTTTCTCTTCCCTGCCTCCTGTGATTTTCATTCTCAAGGTTACCTCATGAGCCAAGAAGGTTGCTGGAACTTCAGCTATTATATCTTTGGTCTAAGGAGCAGGAAGGGAGAAGAAGGAAGAAAATTAAAGTACCCTGTTCTTTATATACACTTTTTCAGCAATTTCACACAACACTTTTCGGAATTTAGTCACATGGCATAGTAGCTTTAAAAAGGTCTGTACTCTATAAGAGACCAGCAGGGCTCATTATCTCAATGAATAAAATTATGATTCTATTAATAACTAGGAAAGGAAAAAATGTATGTTTTGGTAGGCAATCATCTGTCTTAGTCTCACAGTTTCTCCTTGCCTTCCAGAGATATAAGATCTAACCAAAGAGATTAATAGACATGTTAAAACAATAAAACAGGCAATGGAAACAGGAGTTATGATAAAGGTCTTTTCTTTGGTATGGTGCGTTATAAACAGTAAAGTGGTCAAGTTCACTTTGGAAGGTCATGAATAGAATTTTATATACACACACATACATACATATATATATGTTTATTAATGATATGGGTTTCAAAGTGTTTCCATTATATTGCAAAAATTGTCCAAAGGGATGAAGAAATTGGACTGATATTTTTGTGTCAGGTATTTTACTTGTAGTTTCTTATTTAATCTTCTTATAACCTTGTGATGTAATTATTATTTCTATCCCAGATAAAGAAATGGTTTTTCTAAAAAAACCCACAAAAACCTACCCAGAACTATATTGCTAGCAACAAATTTGAGTAATATTGAAATCTAGGTTTCCCCCCCAAATTTTGTTATTTTTCAATATACCATAAACTATCAAATATATTCCAATCTAAGAAGTAAAATTGGAAAACAACTCTGTCTTTTATTGAAGTGCACAGTTAAATTTTATTTTTAAGGAATCCTCCTAATTTTCTATTCTTCATCTATTATTCCAAAAGTTTAGATTTCAAATGTCTGTCTGCATTTATCCATTGAAATAAGAACTTTCTGACTCCCCATATTTCTGGCTTTAAACAACCTTGCCATGTTTTGCTAGCTTTAGGAGTTCCACCTCTCCAAGGCAGAAGCCCAGAAATGCATTTTTTTGCTCTTTTTGCAATGCAGCACAAGACTGTGATTCAGGATTCCAACCATCGCATTTGCCCAAGTGGAGCTTTATTTGGCAGTAATCCACTTGGGTAGTAAGTACACCAGTGTAGGGTTCATTGAATTGATATTGGATTTCCATGAGTGGTAGTGGTTATAATATAGACTTCAGCCTTAGAACTGACTTGGTGTGATTATTAATGTTAGCCTAGGGGCACAAGCTTAGTATTTTCACACTCAGTAAAAACACACAAAAACAGTGGTACTCAAATCCTCCCACAACCACATCAAAATTACATCAAAACTACAGGACAACCATCATTCATAATCACCTAAAATCTTGCTGAATGGAAGTTTTATAACTAAGGATATAAAGAGGAGCAGAAACATGAAGGGGCTGGCCCCACCACCAAGGGTGGCAGTTAAATATCGGAAGGGATATCTCAGCTGCAAGGATGTCCTGGAGGAGCTAGGGGTCCCAGCCCCACACCAGAATCCCCAGACCAGGGTTCCAGTGGCAGGAAGAGAAGTCTACATAACTTCTGGCTATGAAAACCAGCAGGGATTGTGGCTAAGTGAGGCAGGGGGCTCCTACAGTCCCGAGCATCTTCTTAAAGGGCCTGTGCATGAACTTACTTGGACTCACTCACTCTGAGCTTCAGTGCTGGCGCAGCAGCTTGAAAATTGCCAGACACATACAGGGAACAACTGAACCTCATGGCTTCAAAATAAGGGCTGGAGGGGAAACCTTCTCCCAGACAGAAGTGCTGGCAGAGGCCATTTTTCCTTTGCTGAGCCCTCCCCCAACAGAGTTGGGAGGCTAGAGCTATACCTGAGTCTCCATCAGCTTGGCTAACACTGTAGACTTCACCCAGGTGATTCTCTGAGACCCCATCCCATGCAACTGGTGGGCTCACCCAAGCCATTTCTAGTAGGTTTTCTACACAAAATACCTGTTCTTCCTGTTGTTGCAGACTTTCCAAAAATCTCTTGAAAGTTAACAAATCCCAAATAAGCAGCATCTGGCCTTGGTGTCCTCTACCTCTCGTTAACTGTCCTCAGGTATGACATTAGGCAGCCAACCTTGGTTTGCAACTTGGCTTTCCCAGGAACCTCCAAGTCCAGCATAGCAACCATCTGCAGATCACTTTGTAGCTCGTGACAGGTGGCCCCAGGTAAGGCACAGGCAGCAAATGACCTTGGCCTGTACCTCCTGAGAAGCTCAGAGCCAGTGTACCCAGGGGACAGCTTCGGACAGTGCTGAAGCAGCACCCAACAATCTCCAAGGTTGACACACTCAGGAAGTGAACTCAGCAACAACAGGAGCCCTGCTAAAGCAAGTCCTGTTCTGTGTGGTTGGCCCTGCACAGCTGAACCTCTTCTGTGGTCAATGCCAGTCCTCCCAGGCCATAAGCTTGGGATAAACCCCTTCCATTGATGTGCCAACAACAATCAAGGCTCAACTACAACAGGAGAGTGTACACAGCCCACACGGGGTGGGGGGAGGCCTACCTGACGCACCCAGCTCAGATGACCAAGGAAGCTGCACCACTAAACCCTACAGGACACTTACTACATAAGGCCACCCTACCAAAATACAAAAAGAATGCAGGACAATAATAAAAACCTCAGAAATTCATGATGGGAATTATTAAAAAGCACCTTAAAATATATTGAAAATGTTAATATAAAGAAAGCTTTAACCAAAAATACATTGTAGTAGGTGATTTGGAAATTTGTACTTTCTGTTATATGTTGAGTATCACTGAGTGCTTTCAGCCTCTATCGGATTACTTAGTTTATTTTATGCCACTTTGGAATTGACTGTTGTTTTTTTATAGAATTGGATGATGTGATGGCTAACCACAAGAAAACTCTAAAAGGTCAAAGCCAGTAAAGTACGCTTTATTTCTGAACAGAAGTAAAAATGACTTTACCCTTCTGCAATGTTTCACTTTCATGCTTTTTATATTGGCTTGGCCAGGAAATACATCTCATTCACATTGATCATTATAGCACATGCCATCAGGACAGACATAGCAGAGTGTTCAGAAATAAGTCAGCTAGACATCAATGAACATCAAGCAGCAATACTCTTTGAGCTCCCTACCATTGCTAACACATATGTTTATGTCAACTTGCAGGAAAATATATAGACAATTGTCAGGATTAATATAACAATATTTGAGAAAAGAAATTCATAAGTGTGGTTATTACATAAGAATCAGTAAATGTTGATTTTAAAAATAGATCATTTACCTACTTAATTATAACTTTTATATATTCTCCTTCCTCTGAGAATGTGGTTCTCACCTTTCCTCTTCATTTATCAATGTTTTTACCTATGGTATTTATTTTTCATGTTTTGCAGAATGTAATTCTAAGCATTATTGCAAAAAGATTGTCAATTGGATTAGTCTGAGTCCTTATACTTTTTTCACTAACTATGCTTGACTTATTTTCTTATTTAAAAAATAGTCTGTACTGTATCATTCATTTGCTATTAATTTATTTTTTCTAGGCAAACCACCTTTCTTATAATTTATTACTCTTTCTTCAAGCTCAAATGTTTAAGAATTTAAAGAATCGGTTATTTAAGAATCAGATGTTCCTTGTTAAAACTGTTGGTTTTTTTTCTAGATGTGTATTCTTTCTTGAGATTACCTACCTTTTGTCATTGGTAACACATATTTCTAAAACATCAAAAATTCTGGCACCCTTACTTTTTACTATCTTCTACCCCCTCATTTAATTAAAAAAATCAAAAATGTCTGCAATGATCAGGGATCACTTATTTTATCATGTTTTCAAACATGCAAAATCATTTTGTGACAAAAAAGTTATTTGTTTATTACAACTTCATAGAATAAATTAGTAAAAAATGCAAAAGTCATTAAAAACTGTAAATTCTCACACAAATAAGTGATTCTTTTATGGCTTTTTTAGCTCATGATATTCAGGGGCATACAATTCTACATAAAATTTTTATGATATTCCAAATGGAACACATCTCTGTTTTCTGTTTTGCCAGATATGTTGGAAAGCAGGGGAGAAAGAATTGGTCCTTTTGGTTTTGAAAAATGTGTCTTGAAAAATCTACATAACAGAGACAGTAAAATTTTCAAATGCTATTTAGTTTTTCATTTTTTTCATAGACATTTATCTTTCAATTGTAAAATAAAAATGATTATGATAAAGAATAAACTCAACAAATAAGACAAAATAAAATTTTACCTGGTCCTTGGAGACTGTAAATAGATTTATGTCTTCAAATAATTACTACTGAAGATACTGAGGGAATTTGTATTTTTGGGTTGTCTTCCCCTCACCTACATCCCTTATCCTTCTTGTTCATGCCAGTTCTTTAAGATTCAGCCTACATATGATGACTTGTGTGAAGCTTTCCCTCTTTTTCCATTGTGAGCCCCCCACAACCCCCCACTCCATACTTGTATCATCTATAGCATTTAAAACACTATATTTCTATATGTTCAATGTTGGCTTAAAAATATTCCAACTAAATTATAAGTTACATGTGAACAAAATTTGTGTTTTCTTAATATTAGTATCATTGTTAATAGCTCATTGGTAAGCTCCTGATAAGTGTTTTTTAAAAAATGCATTTATTAGAAAAACCTATTTTACAATTATTTAGGAAATCATAAAAGATTGAAGAGGAGCTACAGTATTTTTAGCAGTTACCTTTAGTGATGCTCCACAGTGTCTTATTAGTGCCTTAGAGGCTCCTGGGATGAAGCCTAAGTAGAAAGAGAAGTGGTCCACTGCTGCTTCTATTCTTACTGTAAAATCCAGGAATTTCTCCTCCCTTGGCACTTACACCAAGGCAGTTTCACTCTTCTTTGATTTATATATTGTGGTTCTGAATAACATTTCATTATAAGTAATGATTTTGATACTAGAACAATAAGATCTGAAGTTCCAGTTTTAAATGAGCAAATTACT
This sequence comes from Miniopterus schreibersii, assembly GCF_964146895.1. Taxonomy (NCBI): domain Eukaryota; kingdom Metazoa; phylum Chordata; class Mammalia; order Chiroptera; family Miniopteridae; genus Miniopterus; species Miniopterus schreibersii. Next base: position 45,549,465 of record NC_138107.1, read on the forward strand.
CTATATTGAAAAGTGGACAATTTATGTTTTAGAACTGCACTGTCCAATAAGGTAACCGATAGCCACATGTATCTACTTAAATTTAAATGAACTACAATGAAATAATATTTAAAATTTAGTTCTTCAGTATACTATCCCTGTTTCAAATGCACAATAATCCCAATGTCAACTGGGTATCATTTTGAAAACCATACACCATAGAAAACTGTTGGATAGGTGTGTTTTTTTTTTCCTAAAACAAAGATTATTGAGTCTAATATAAACTATTATAAAATTCTAGAAGAATGCAAGAAGGAAAACTGGGATACATTTTAAGAAAGTGCATGAGATATTTACTTGACTTGTATTAAGAGACCTGTTCCATACCAATTCTCTAATGTTTTCTAACTTATAGAATGAAAAAATAGCAAACTAAGTAAAAATCAGAAGCCTCGAGTGTCTTTATCAAACACTAACTATGTAATGCATTGAGCACTAGTGTATCTTCTGAAAAATGGGTAGTAATGGTGCTTAGTTCATAGGGGTGTTAGGAGAATAAAATGAGATAGAGTTTGTATGGATTTAACATAGTCCTTACTACATTTTAATAGTCAACTGTGTATCATTAACCAATTAATGTTAGTTTATGTTATATTATGTTGCTTGGCTTCTCTTAGAACTTATGGTTATGTCTAAGGGTACTCTGATGGATTAACTTGATGCTTTGAAGCATAAAAAAATTGGATTACTTGCCCAGCCAAGGGTGGCACAGCGGTTGAGTGTCAACCTAGGATCCAGGCCATCAGGGTTCGATTCCCTGTCAGGGCACATGCCCAGGTTGTGGGCTTGATCAATGACTCTCTTATCGTTGATGTTTCTGTCTCTCTCTCCCTCTCCCTTCCTCTCTCTGAAATAAAGATATATTTTTTTTTTAAAAAAGAAAATACATGAGTCTTTTAAGGGGGAAGTCCAGAAGGAGTATAGGGCATACAAATAATACCACTAAACAACGGTTTAGTCCAGAGACGAGAAGTCCCATCATGATCACCATACATGTTTTATACACTTGAAGGACTATCTCAGTGGTTTTGCTTTGTTTGCTTATGTGTTTATCCCCCATCCCAGGGGGAAAAGCTAGATCAAATATGAGAAGGATGCATAAAATACGTGGGCATAATTACAAGGATATACATTCTTACATTCAGAATTGGCCCTAAATTTGAATAATATTCCAATTCCCCATTCACAGAGATGGTCAAGGGTAAGTAAGAATGTTGGAGAAAAGTCTTCATTGGATGGCATGTGTCACTGAATGCTAAACAAGTGTATAGAATAACCTAGAAAAGAAAACTATAATATCTCAAGACCATGTGCATCACATCTGTAGTTTTGCAGCAGAGCCAAGCCATAAATAAATTACTATAAGATAACAGAGATGACTATGATACAGACTGTCAGAAAATGCAAAATGTTGTGAGATAAGATAAGAGTACTAACACTTGCTGAATGTTAGTCTCAAGTACCAATGTGAGCATTTAAGGCATACATAGCTCTCACGTGACAAATGTAGTCAAGGAAAACCTTTTCAAACCCATTGTGCTGCTTACTTAAAGCTGTAGTCTGTAAACCATCAGGGAGATTAACAATTCAAATGATCTTTAAAAACTTTTAAAGAGTATGTAGCAGCTAAAGAGAGATTATAAAGTCTAAAATCCAAAACAATACCCTGTTCCTGATGCTTAAGATAGTCCATGATTTTAACACAAATTCTCTTGTTGCTTGCCACTGTGCAGTCTTACTCAGCTCTCCTATGTTAGGAGTCACATCTGTAGGTTGTCTGTTCTCTCTGATGTGATGAGTGCTCTGTGACAAGAGCACTGAACGCCTGTGTACTATAGCTACGACCTCCATTCCTACCAGTTGCTACTAATCAGCAAGTGCCTCTAAGTAGCTGCTTCTTTGGCATATGATTTACTCTCCTGTGGTCAGTTTCCTATCTGTAAAATTATAGAGTTCGGTTGACTGGCTCTTAAGTATAGTACATTTACCTTCTGAAATTATTTGAGTTTCCCCCAGCAAAATCCAAACAGAACCTGCTTTCTCGGAGAATTCTGATGACTGGGGGCCTCTACCTTTTATCTACTCTGCAGCACCAGAGAGGCTTATCCTAGTGGCTCTTCATCCTGTTATGTTAGGAATCATAGCTTTTCATAGGTACTTACCAGAAAGCCTTTAGTCAGGGATTCTTCTGTTTCACTTTCCAAGAATTCAAGAAACCTGAAATCCACAGACAAAAAAAAAAATAGCCCTTTGAAACTCAGTTTTGCTTCTTAGCTTTGCTGGAGCCAAATAAGTAAAACTCAAAGGCAAGCATGGGAGTCTGGGTCCTGCCCCCAGTTTGATGGCAGTTTTGTCTTACTGGAAAGCACCCAGAAGTAGTTTCCTGCATGATCGAGTTGCATTTTCTATTCCCCACCTGCTTCTTAGGACATGTATAAAATATATTTTGCTTTTGCTATCTTCAGCCTTAGCATTTTCCCATTTCCCATTTTTTAGCTCATAGAATTTTAAAGTAGCCAATCCTTTCCCTTAATGAATATTTTAAAATAATTTGAATATTCAAAATATAGCAAAATAGTTGAAAGAAAAGTTTTTCACATAAAAACAAGAACATGTTTTACAGACTTCACACTTGTTCCTTTTTTTTTTTTTACTTGCTCTAGTCTAAAATGTCTTTTGGGTACAGACATAAACCTAGCTACCAGCTGTCTGGCATTTTTTTTTCCTTCTAAATTGTCTAAATTGAATTGTTTGATGTCATGAGGCTAACTTCTGAAAGTAGTATTCTGCAGCAGTGATTTTCTAAATGTTTTCTGAAGAGATTAGAAATTAGTGTGACATTGAAAAAGTCTAGTATATCCCCAGTGTGGGGCGTGCAGGAGGCACCTGATTGATGTTTCATTCTCACATCGATGTATCTCTCTTTCTCTTTCTCTCCCTCTCCTTTCCTCTCTCTAAAAATCAATACAAAATCTTTTTTTAAATATGCCCCAAGAAGAAACTTATATACCATGTCTATCTAAGTCCAATTAGGAGACATAAATCACACAGTAATTTCAACAAAGGAAGGCTAACAAAAAAATATATATTAAACTATGCTAGTTATGCAGGTAAAGTTAACATGTCTGAAATTATTATCCTTAGAAAGGTCTGTTTGCAAGATTGATCTTCCACTAGAATCTGGGAGCACTGATTTCTGAAACATTTTCAGCATTCCCTGAGGAGAATGGCTTTCAGTGTCTACCTAAACTGTAATGCAAATAATACGTCTCATGTAGAACGTATTCCTTCCTGCTTTCCTTCTGGGCCTCTGGGATTTAGGTAGGTACCAGGCAGAGGTGCCTATGTGACAAGATTCTCATAATATCCTTGGCCACTGAGATTCTAGTGAGCTTCCTGGTAGAATATATTTCACACCTATTGTCACTATTTGATGCTGAAGGAATCAAGTGAGTTGGTGTGCTTCAGCTTCTCGAAGATTCTTATAACCTCATGCCTGGTTTCATGCACCCTTTCCCTTTGCTAATGTTTCCATGCAGCCTTTTCCTGTAATAAATTATAACTGTGAGTACAACTATGTTGATTATAGTAAATTCTTCTAGTGAATCATGGAAACTGGAAATTGCTTTTGGGGAGCCTTGAATACTTAGTTATTATAAAAATGTAAAGAGAACTCTGAAGTATACCCTAGGACAGAGAAAGAGAGTACCTCATAAAGAAAATTTTAGAAGGGAGGCACTGTCCTCAAAGCTGGGGTTCCTAACCCATTGAAGGAGATATTCTTGCAGCTCAATAGGTGGCAGAGAATTTTGCTGGTTGGCTGTGCCTAGATTTAGTCCATAATCACTGGGCAAACAAGAAACAACATTCCAGAACTCAGACAAGACAGAGCAGTGGGCAGACACATAAGGAGCCCTGTAAGAGCTTTGGAGTTCAAGTTCTGCAGTGAGTAGAACCAGGGAAACAACCCTCTGAGGCCCAATCAAGATGAGGCTAATGTGTGGGGATTCAACTGGGATCTAAGCAATATAAGCATAAGTCCTGGATTATGCAGTGTGCAGTACCCAGATCAGGAGGCCTATGGCTGGAGGTGAGTGACTGTCCCCAGCTCCCCACCCCGCAGGCTGAAGTTCTGTACAGCAGGAGCAGAGAAGCAAAAGTAGCACTTTGGAACCAGGAAGATAACCTCTACTTCTCCTTCCCGCAATGCCCCTCCAGCGCCCTCTACTGATAAAGTTTAGCATCATGTCCACTGTAACAAAGACATGCTGAAAGCCCAGTTAATTATCTTGAATCAGATAATGAAATGTGAATGTGCATCTGAGAGGCAATAAATTGATAACTGGCTGGCACATTCAGTGAAAGCATCTAAGAGAATAGTAAACAAACTTTTCTTTTGAGCATTCTAAATGTGATGTAAATCAAGGCAAACCACACATTATTTCTACTCCTTGCAAATAAATACAAAATAAAATATATTAACATTTCCTCTTTGGTCCAGCTTTAGTACACTTCTTGAAGTCCTTATTATTTTCCAAAACATAGTATGCCTTTGACTTTTTCATCTATCTCTTAAATGGTAAATAAAACTGCAGAATAACAAACTATAAGTAATTTAAATTCTAAAATTGTTTGGAAGTCATAGTTTCTTTTTGTTTCACTGACTATGGTAAATTCGCACTCACTGAATGTACAATAACACAACTAACTTGGGGTAAAAGGAAAAAGTAGCACTTAATTTTTAATCTGTATTCTGCTCATTTACTATTCACATTTTACTCAATTGGAGCAATACAATTAGATTGCAGTATCATTTCTCCATTTTATTCTCCCAGGCTACCCTAAATATTTAAATTAGAAAAAGTATTAATAATTTTTTTTCTTTTTTCATAAAATATTCTATGTCTTATTAGATTGGTGCTCTTATTTCTTAACAGAACTTATATTTGTAGTACAACTTAATGTCCCATGCAATGATGTTATACCTGCATTCGTGTCAAGTCTAATTATGAAGGCTTGATTTGCATAATATGCAAGAAATTATTTCCACTTTTCCTACCAAGCAAACAGATTAACTTTCTCATTAGCCCTTACCATCAGCTCTAATTGCTTTGAGCTTATATTTTCATATTACTTTGTTTCCTTGCCAAATTTGGTCCTTACCTCATGTATGGACAGATTGACTACATTTCAAGAGATGTATTAACATTGAAAGATTAACTATATAGATCAGTAATAGTGCAGTATTTTTTTCATTATTTCCTTCATTATTACTTATTTATATGGTTCCATCACAGCCTTTCTACAGTTTCTAATAGATTTCTTTAAGCCTTTGCTTAGCCAGAATTTAGAAAAGAACAAATAAGGAGATGAACCGCAAAGTAGGTGACAATAAAAGATGAAGAGGAGGCGGAAAGTATAACTCATTTCAGGAGCAAAACTTTGGATAAAAGACTCTAAGGAGACTTCTTCAGACTCTATGCCCTGACAAAAGGAGTTATGTGGTGCTGCATAATTTTCCCACAGATCTTTTGTTCTTTGATGTGTTTGATGCACAAATAAAAATGTGGGTTGAAAGTTTGCAGAGTGGAGTTTGTGTGTTTACAAAGGGGGCTTGTAAAGTGAATATGCTGATGCATGTGAAGGCAAACACGCTGTAGATAATGGGCACCATTAGGAAGATATGCTCTGAAAAGGGTTTCCAGAATCCCACATGCTTCTGTGAATGTCAGGTTTTGTTTATTGTCTGCGGGTAACAACCATTCACCAAGTGCATATTCAAAGCATTCTCTAATAAAGTGCTCCCTAGCAGAAAGGTTGACTCTGTTTCATCAGTGGAAAACTGAAATAGTATTTACATGATGAAAACCAAGAGCACAAATTTAGTGATCCTTTCCTTTAGATTTGTGCATTTCAAGACCCTGGCACTCAAACAAGACGGTAATAAAATAAGTCTTACTTTCTTTGTAGTTTCGTTTGAAACACTTTTGTAATTTCTACTAAACCTTCTTTTCTTAGTTTCTCTCTCTCTCTCTCTCTCTCTCTCTATATATATATATATATATATATATATATAGTTTGTATAACCTACACCTCAAAAACATGAAGATAAAACCAAAATATTTTCTGTTTAAAGTTCCAAGCTACACAATCCCTAGAATTGCACTTTCCTACTCTTTCCTCCAACAAAATCCTTAAATTTCCCAGTGAGGAATCAGGATTATGGTAAGGTAACGTCAAAAACTATTTGTGCTGACAATGCTATATTTGAGGACCAGCATAACCCAGTGTGTGGTAATATTACATAAATAAGTGTTTGTTGCATGAACACACAACAAGTTGAAGAATAAATAACCCTACTGTTCCCACCTTAACTTGGGCCCAGTGGTTTTCAAATGAAAATATTCTGGTTTTCCTGAGCCTAACCATGAAAACAAACCTAAATTTGAGATACACTTTTCCTAGTTACCTAGTCACTGCTGTCAAATTGAATTCTGAAACTGGGTTTATGCCTATTAAGGCTCAAATATGGCTAGGGCAAGAGAACTTTCCCTCTCCATGGAGACAAACTCAAGAATCAGTCTTGGACTTCGAACAGACGTGTGTGATGGAAAACAGGCTATTGACTATTGGAGGAAGACTGTGTCTGCAGGCCAAAGTAGGTCTCATCTTTTTCTGAAATTGTGGCCAAACCTGCAGCCTTGGATCACAAAGATTGTCCAGGGCACTGAGGCACATTTTAGCCTCATCACGGGTCTAAGTTTGCCTTTCAGTTGACCGTATCATTTGCCATTCAAACTAAGGCTCTACTGAGAGTGGAAGTGGTGCTGCTGCTGCTGCTATTGGAAAACATGTGACAACCAGGATCGTTGTGTGCAAACAGGGATCTATGGCCACACTCCTCCTAGGGAACACTTTTCTCCTAGTTTAAATTTCCCAGGGAAGGCTCTTCTGTGGAAGTACTAACATCTTTACTCTTTTTGATATCCTTTATTTCACGTCAGTAGAGCCAGGATGTTGTTGACTTCTGGTGACATGGTTCTGCTGATGTTTCATACAAATTTTGCGCAGTGATTAATAGACTGGGCCTTTTCCCTTTGTTTTTTTTTTTTTTTTCTCTTTGTCTCAATAAGCTTTGTCTGTTTCATTTGCCAAACTATCCCAAACCCCAGTGCATGTTAATAGCTATTGATTGGATGAATATGTCATGTACATTACATATTGTATCATAATACTTCTGTAGCTAAGGGCTGGTTTTCCTTACTCTTTAAAGTATTAGTTTTCTATAGTTTATATGTGTAAGGGGGATTGTCCTACATTGGTTTTCGCATTTTTCACTCAAAGGGCTCTCCTCTAAATTCTATGTTCCTCTCTCACCATGAGATCCTACTCACATTTGTGAAGAACCAAACATTTCCAACCTTATCTTGGTGACACTGTGCTACATCTTCACATCATCAGGACTTAAATGGAGAATGGTGAAGATATTGGAACATGATCCATTCACTTTTCATGGCTCATCTTTTATTTTCCCTCACAATACCACAACATACACTTGCATGGTAATATTAACATTTACTGAAAATTTAGAGGAAACTAAAATGAATCAGAGTACATTTTATAGTCATGTACCTGTTATTTGCTACAATTTATCTATATAACTTCCTAGTGGAAAGAATCAGTTGACACTTATTAAAGATCAGTAAAGTTTTTAGATAAGGACCTTTATCATCTTCATTTCCAGTGAGATATGTATGTGCTGGGGCGCTGGGGAGAGGCAGGTAGCATTGTACACAAAGCAAAGAGAATAGGAAGGTAGAAAAGATATGACTTTCATTTAAGAGTTAATACATAAAGTACAGTAATAAAACATATAATTCTATACAAACACACACACACACACAAACCAGATTTGTTTGATTTTCTTTCTGGTTAGGAGCTGTTTTAAATACCAGCAAATCAAAATAATGACATGAACAGTTTTTTCTTGTTCTTGGACCAAATTTCTTTGGAATTACTATTGAAGTATAGCATAATAATGATTAAAACTACAGATACATCACTTTACTAATACTGAATCCCAGTTCACATGGGCATACATTAAACATTTATCACTTTAGCTAATTTCATTTTTTCAACCAGGTAGTGGTTAATCTGAGACTAAAAGACACTTATATATTAGAGAATATAAAGCTCCAAGGTGATTAAAATATAAATGTTGTAAAAATGAGAAATAGAATTACTGATTCTGTCATTTGTGTTTGAATGTGTGTGTTTTTTTATGATATTTACTCTGAACAGAATGTATTTGGAAGCTGACCCATGTAGTCATGATTTTCTAGGCAATAGTTTTCTGAAATTCGTGTCACGTGCTCTCAATTTTACTAGTAGCAGTATACCTGGCTGCTGCTTCATAGATCCTAAGAAAAGCAAACACTTGTAGCTAAAAGAATGTGCAGCCAGCCGGTGTTCAGCAGCAATTTTGGATGGCATTTTTTGTTTCATGAAAAGATTTCCCAGGGTCTGGGTGGACACAGCTGGAGACAACTATAGAGATCTAATTCCACTGGTAATAGTAGGATGGACACCTATTGATGAACAAGGAATGGCATGTTGAGCAAAAGAACTTATAGTTCTTACCAGAGTGTGAAATTTAACAATGACTCTTCAGTTTTCCTAGCAGTTGAGTCATTTTTTCAACAGGACTTTAGGTTGAAGAAGTCTGTATTCAGAATATTCTTTATTTTAACTGAGAACAAATGCTTATTTATTTACTAACAGACACAGATCATGACAATCTTCTCTGTAGATTTTTACCCAAACTTCTTATGAAGGGGCACATTCATTTGCTTTTCCTTATGATTTCAGGTGGAGAAACAACCACCTGAGTAATTCTGTTGCCTCCACTTTTCTTCCTTTTCTTTCTTCTTCAGGAAATGGTCAATTTTAAAAAAGAAATTGTGTTTGCTGAATTCAGACCCTTCTCTCTTGCTTTTGTCTTTGGAATATACCTGTGTGAGGAAAACACACTTTTCCTACTGCTTAGTGTAGTAAGTTTTATAGAAGCAGTGTTCTTAAGGAAGACCATTGGTTTTTCCAGCCACGCCCAAACCTGGATGGGAATATTCCTTCAGAACTAGGAATTAAGGATGACAATGGCATATCTTTGATCCCTTAAAGTACTACCACTTCTCCTCAGTTTGTCCCTCTTCTATAATCCTTAAAGCTCTTTAAAAATTTTTAATACAATTTTTATGATCTAATATCTTTAAAAAAATTCATGTGAATTAATGTGATATTCCTTACCATAGAAGAGTACTATATTGAAACCTAATGCATTACGTTCCTTGCTATGCCCATTAGTCAGAATTTAATAATTAGTCACAGCAATATACTATGTATGTTTTGTGTGTATATAAATATAGAGTACTGTTAAGATTTGTCTGATCTTGTATTTTATTACATTTTTTAAAAGGGTGAAATGATCAAGTGCATATATTAATTAGTCAAAATAAATTTTTTTAACAACTATAGTGAAATATTCAGGTTGACATTTAAAAATCCCTTGAGCTAAACTACTAAGGTACATTAAGGGGAAAAAAAAAAGCTGAGTAAGAGCGTATGAAAGACAGTGTAAGTCCTTTAGGATGATTGGTTCAGTGAAATGTTAAAAGAATATTTTGTGTGCATGTCATGTCTCTGAGTAGTTTCACACTAGTAATTTGAATTCACTTCATTATAGCCACTCGGGTACCTTGTAGAGACTGGAAAAATAAGCAAAGAGAGAAAGGGCAATAACACTTAAAGGATGAAGTTGCTCTCATAATTTGGCTCCAGGTAACTCAAGCTAGCACCTTGCAAAGGACAGTGCCGGGCTGAACTCCACTCAGTGTGAATGAAAATGCATAAGACACAGGAGCCCTTCATGGGCTCCCTCGGGGAGTCTCAAAATGAATATTCTGAAGATGTAACTCATTTTTCTCTTTGTTTCAAGAGCTCATTCTTTCATTTCAAGTCTAAGGTACTTTTTAAACCAATGAAATCTGACACTATCGCTGACTTTTAGAGTAATAAAAGTAGTCACATTTTGCTAAAAATACATGGATTTTTACATACGGGCAATCTGGTTAATGGGAAACATACTTAAAAACACACACAACTCTTTACCTATTGAGTATAATTTTCTAATGGCAAGGTCATAGAGTATGACATTTTCTGAATGACCTGAATATGTAGTCATCTTCAAGGAAGGTTTGATATTCAAAACAATACTTCAATGATAACAAATAGGTTTAAATTATTTGTAAGCAAAAAATAAGGAAAGGGGCTTCTTGGTGTATTTTGACAGACATGAACATAGGACTAAATTGTAGCTTTAAACCTTATTAATTGTATAACTTTGACAAGTAAGTTAACCTCTCTGTGCTTCACTTCCCAATCTTTAGAATGGGATAATATTAGCATTAACCTCATAAGTTTGTTTGAATATAACTATAAACTACAACAACCCATTATTGAGTGGTGTTTAATTGTACATTAAACACTAAACCAAGTATATTTGTGATTTAATTTAATCTTCACAGCAACTATTTGAGAGTGTACTAACTTCTATATTCAGACTACTTTGTGAGTGATCCTTTAAACTGCACATTAGAGGCATGAATCCTCAGTCACTCAGCCCTGAAACTTCATGTTAGTCTTCTAAAGCTGCTGTAACAAAATACAACAGCCTGGGTAGTTTCAACAACTGAAATTTAATTTATTGCAATTCTGGAGACTAGAAGGTCAATATGTTTGGATTTTACAGAGGCTTTTCTCCTAGGTTGGCCATGGCTGCCTTCTCACAGTGTCCTCACTTGGCCTCTCACATGGAGTCAGTCATTGGATTAGAGCTCACCCATATGACCTCGTATGACCTCTTTAAAGGCCCTATATAAAAGTATTTTCATTATGAGGTACTGGGGTTAGGACTTCAATATGTGAATTTGGGGGTTGGGATGGAGGCATTTAGTATATAATGCCATCCTTTCCATGAATATTTAAAGCTGTACTATGGGCTATGGGAATGATTAACTAAAACAGGTCAGTCTCACACTGTGAAATACTTACAGAATAAAGGCAAAAACTAGTAGTGTTTTGTGTCTCTGTTTTTCATCAGGGGCAATGGTGGGAGCAGGTACATCCCTGGTGGCTGTTCCTTGTACTACTCTCTGGTTGTCCCACTGCTTGAAACAATTGAGACAGTCAATGAAAGGATTTTATATAAATTGGAAATTTCTTGGGACTGATACAGAATTGGTATTGTAGTATCTAAACTTGAAATATGCAGCTGATTTTACGACAGGAATCACTTGGATTGAGTCTCTCACATGTGTAAAGAAGCCCAAATATGGCAGACCCTTTTTATTGCCAACTTAACAGTCACTTTTCAATTCTTCCTTTGTCACACATATTTTTATTTTTAAGACAGCAATGCTGTTCAGAAATGGGCAGTCATGTGCTTCAGGGAAGACTAATCCCTTCATTCTGGGAATGGAAATATGCCTACTGTATATCCATCATGGAAATTGCCCCCCCCCCAGCTAATTAATAGTATAGCAAGGGCAACCACTTCTTATGAATGAGACAGTAAGAACTGTCTGCTTGGTGTAACTGTTGGGATAGGGCTGGCTCTTTATTCTGTAAATGAGAAAACAAACAAAGGCAGTTATTTGCATGACTCTGTATCTAGTTGTGTTGAGGAGGTGACATCAGCAGAAGTCATTTTGCAAATATGAAGGAGCTGGAGGAAAACCCAGTGTACTGGGTTGAACAATGCCCACCTCCCCAAAAAATTCTTTGACCACGTAACTTCACCTGTGAATGTGAACTTACTTGCATTACTCACATTAAGATGAGGTCATATTTGATGGACCTAATCCAATGACTTCTGTCTTTATAAGAAGAGGGAAATGCAGAGACACAGAAACACAGAAACAGAGAGGGAGACTGCCATATGACTGAGGAAGAGATTGAAGTGACCAAGCTGGGAGCCAAGAAGCAAGAGGGATTTCTGGCAGTGAAGTAAAAAAGAGGCAAGGAAGGATTCATCCCTAGAAGGAGGACGGCCCTGTTGATATCTTGATTTGGACTTTGTATCTCCAAAACAGTGAGAGGATAATTTTTATTTTTAAAAGCTACCTGGTCTGCAGTACTATTTTATGATAGTCCTAAGAAACTAGTACACCAAAGCAGCCCTCTGATAATGGGAGGGTGAGAAATGGAAACAAACTGGGTCCTTGATGATGCTAGTATGCCCTGGATGAAACCACAGGACCTCCGGTCTTAGTATTAAAGAATATTTTTCTTCCTCTTTTAGCTAACTCTAATTTATTTTTGAGACATTCCAAACTGCTATGAACCATTTGGGGTGTTGCAAATATTTGGGTAAGAAGAACTCTTGGAATAGCCCATCTGCTAGTCAAACAGGTGGAGGCACCCAGTGTAGAGATTTGGGGGATTAATGTCAATGTGACCTCATGTGCTCTCAGTCTGGAGAAACTTTGCACTTATTATTTGCATTCTGTTACTTACTGTCCCTCCACACTGATGTGGCCAGGGGAAACACCAGTGACATTTGCTTGGTGGCCAAGCACCATACAAGTAAATTCCATTTGCCTTGTATCGAGATCCCAGTCTGAGTTTTTATTGAAGAGAAAGAGATGCAAAATTACCCAAATCACATGCATGAAAACAAAATGTCTACGTCTTCAGATAGTTCTATTTTTGTTTTTATAATTCTGCTCACCAACTTCGTGTGTAACCTTTCTTTAAATTTGCAAAATAATTCAGAAGTTTTCATGTAGCCAATTGCTGATCAAACCTTCTCCCCTCCCTCCCCCCATCCAGGCCCTCTTATCCCTTTTCTTATCTGCGCATTGCAAAACAGTGGCTCCTGCAGCTCCCTCTTCTTTTTGCCTCGGGGGAACAACAGGCTACTTAACCAAAGGGAAGCCTATTAACAGCTAAAAGCTCATTGTTAATGCTACTTAATCAGGTTGCCTACTCATTTAAGTTATGAAACTTAAGAAAAAACATTTCATTTAATTTCTCAAATTTTGGTGTGGCCTGTCACATAGTGCCTTTAATATTGCGTGTTTCCTCTAGAGGAGTTCAAGTACTAATCCTTTGCCAGAATAAATTGCTAAACCTGTTTCTTTCTCAGTGCATATGGTGAAAACCTATGAGGTCTGTCTGATTTATATAAGTGTACTTGACTGTTATTTTATATTTATCCAAACTATGTTATAAAGGAAAAGGAAGGCTCAGCTCCAAGAATAAGATTTTTTAAATATAAAGACTGGACAGGTTAGTGAATATGGCACATGCAGGCTTCTCAGTTATGACTGGCTTACTAAATTGAATTCATTCATTCTGCATCATGTTATTTGCTTTCATTATTAATTAATCCTGTAAGTTAATGAATGAAAATGCAGGTGCTTGAAATTTTCATATATTTTAAATATGTTTTTAAAGCTGCAACATTATAAAAGTATTTTTATAGTGTTTGGAATTTTTCTAACTGGATGTGTGTTTTAATTTGTCAAGAGATGGAAAAATTTGTGGCAACATTTCGGCATCTCCCTGCTTCCACAGCATGAAGGAACTGATTTAAAATTGTATCACTGACTAAAGGACATTATTCATTTCAACATGGATTGGACATACATGTAGGCCATGTAAACTGATCTATAGTTTAATATCACTGAATATCAATTCCATGACTTCATTGACTGTAGAGGAAATGATTTCAGGAGCTACTCATGGATGTCACTGGAACATCCAACATTTGTAGAACAAACATCTGACATCTACTATGGGAGTTTTGTTCCCTCTAGAACATTTAAATATTCTAAGGTTTGTCTAGAATGGCTCAATTGATATATTCTTAACATATGAGCTATAGAATTAATATTAGAGGAGATTTACTTTAACAAGCCACCTGAAAACAAGGGATATTTGAACAACATGGAAAATTATTGGTTTCTGACTAAGGAAACCAGGAAGGAAATCTTAGTGGTCCCCATTTTCAGTTCTAAGGCAGTGCAATCAAAATTTCTTTTCCTTTCTGCAACATACAAGAAAGCGTAAAATTATCCTCTTATCCACATGATGTTATTTCAAATATTGAAGACAGTTATATCTTCATTTAATATATTTTCTTCCTCTCTCCCTTTCTCTTCCTCTCTCCCTCCCTTTCTTCTCCCTGTCTTTCTTTATTTCTTCCTGAATGATTTAGTCTACAGCCAGTTAGGTTGGGATGATCCAGGTGGGTTTTCTCATCCAGAAAAGAATGACAGAGCAGTGTGAGTTATTATATCCAAGCAAGGAGAGCAGAGCAGCATTGTGTGATGAGAGGGCAGAGGTGGCTGTTCACCTTGGGTGGCTGTTGGAACCAGGGTGAGGTGAGAAAGTTTTCGGTGAGAGAGGTAGCACACAATGTTATGTATTGCTCTCTATTTATTTAGATCTCCTTTTAATTTTTTCAGCAACATTTTGTCATTTTCTTTGTGTCTTTTATTTCTTTTGTTAATATTATTTCTAAATTCTATTTCTTATGCTATTGTGAATAGAATTATTTCCATAAAATTATTTTGGGGTAGTTTATTTTTAGCATATTGAAACACAATTTAGCTTTATATATTTATCTTGTATTTTGCAACTTTACTAATTTTTTCTAACTGTGTGTGAGTGTACATACATGTGTGCATTCCTTAGGTTTTTCTATATATAGAATTCTATCACCTACTATTAGAGTTTTACTTCTTCCTTTTCAATCTCTATATGATGTTAAGTTTTAAGTTTTTTAAAAATGTTTTTGCCTTTATTACACTGGCAAGAACTTCCAGAACATTGTTGAATAGAAATAGTGAGAGCATATATTCTTGTTTTGTTTCAATCATAGGGAGACAGATTGTAAGATTTCACCATTAAGGATGTTAGCTGTGAATTTTTCACAAGTGTGTTTTATTTGTTCCTTTCTAAGTCTAGAGTTTGGACTGTTTTTATTATGAATGAGTTTTGGATTGCCAAGGTTGTTTTTTGTGTGTTTGTTTAGTTTATTGAGCTGGCCATGTGATTTCGTTCTTTATTCTATTAATTTGATATGATACACTGAGCAATGACTTGCAAATATGTCCAGATGACCACATTGTAATGCCTGGAACCTGTGAATACATTATCATAAGTGGCAATAAGAATGCAAATCTATTACAAATCTTGGTATCTAAAAATGGGTTGCTGCTCTAACAAATACCTAAAAATATTGAAGTGGCTTTGCAATTTTGTAGTAGTTTTAGAATTTATGTAAATATAATGTTGGGCAGATCTTAGAAGTATTATGATGAACATGTTAGAAAAATCCTAGATTGCTGGTGTTAAGACACCCCTAGTGAGAATTCAGGAAAGAGTGAGGAACATGGTAGAAAAAAAATCTGTTTTCATATAGAATACTTCAATAGCAATAAACAGACTGTTGATAGAAATATGAATGTAAAGGTGCTTCTAGTGAGGGCTCAAAAGGAAATGAGAAACATGTTTTGGGAAACTTGATGAAAAGGAATCCTTGCTATTTCATCGCAGGAAGCTTAGCTGAACTGTGTCTTATAAGCTATGTGGAAAGTGGAACTTTTAAGCAATGAACTTGAATATTTAGCAGAGAAAACTTCCAAGCAGTGTTGAAAGTGTGGCCTGGTTTCTTCTTGCTGTTTATAACAAGCCACACAGAGGATGGTTCAAAACTCTTGAAATCAAGTGGAGATTTCCTGGTTGGATTTAGAATTTTTTTGAGACAGTTGACTCCTTTTGTCCTTTTATTTTCTCCTGTTTTGATCGGGGATATCTGTAACTGTTTCCTATATCTGACCCAGCATTGTATTCTGGGAGTAGTTAACTTGTTTTCTGGTTTTACAGAGGCACAGATGGATAGCAATTTTGCTCCAGATGAATTATGCCCAGAACATCACCGATAACTACTTTAGATGATTCAGATGATGTATTTGTGACTTGTGACCCAGTAAGTCTTAGGTGAGATTTTAAACTTGAAATGATACTGTATTGGTGATCTTTGGATGTGAATGTATTTTGTATGTGCGATGGCTCCCTTTGGGACCAGAGGGCTGAATAATAACCCTTAAAGATGTTCATGTTCTCATCCCTGGGTCTTGTGATAATTTTACCTTACATAGCAATAGGAAACTAACACATATAATATATTATGCTAACTTCTATGTTTAGATGTTAAATTAACTTTATACTCCTTAGGTAATTTCTAATTGGTCATGGTGTTTAATGTTTTACTTTTATATAGCTGAATTTGGTTTACTAATATTTTAATAAAGATTTGCAATTAACTTTTAAACAATCAAAGTTGTACTTTATTTTTATATCTGTTAGAGTTTATCTTATGTGTGCCTTGTCTAGCCAACTGAGACTGTCCCACTACAACTTGTTCCAGGAAAGGTCATTAAATGAAATACTGAGTGAACAATATGTAATGCATTTCTACAGTTAAATCATTTTTCTTTGGTTTACTTGAATCTTTTTAAAAATTATTTTGAAAGAGAAAGAGAGAGAGAGAGAGAGAGAGAGAGAGAGGGAAAGGTATGTGCCCTGACAGGGGATCGAACCTGCAACACCTCGGCATATCGGGGTGATGCTCTAACAAACTAAGTAACCGGCCAGGGCCAGTTCTATTTTAATTTTTAACATTTGTATATTTCTTTGTATGTTTGGAACTTTAAAAAATGTACTTTTCTCAATACCATTTATGCTGTTCATTTGGAATCAGGTATATCTTTGAAATGTCATAATCTGAAGTATACTCACTCAATTGTGTTAAACTCAAATATATTCAAATAGCAGTTATTTTAAAATTTGAATTCTTTTACTCAGATTTTGGCTTTTCTTAATTTTGTTTTTCATATGTGCATTAATTCCTCATAACGTGGCTGCTTTCCCATCTTCAATAAACCCAACACACTTGGTGGTCTTCATCCTATGAGGATATAACTGATTCTGTGTTTTGCCCATGGTATATTCCCTTTATGTTTATAGTTTATAGTTTCCCACTCCACCTGTGAGTACTCACTGACAAGCCTGGATTCCATGGCTTGTGGACAATCTTTTCAGTCTACTTAAAAGACAATTAGTTCCACCCGGATCTGCATTCTCTAG
Organism: Miniopterus schreibersii; assembly: GCF_964146895.1. Classification (NCBI taxonomy): domain Eukaryota; kingdom Metazoa; phylum Chordata; class Mammalia; order Chiroptera; family Miniopteridae; genus Miniopterus; species Miniopterus schreibersii. The sequence continues at coordinate 45,566,718 of NC_138107.1, forward strand.
GAACTTCATATTTGCTTGGTCTCTTCTGCCCCTTTAATTTCAAATGGCACTACCTCCATCAACCTGAGTTCTTGGGGTCTTTATAAATATTGCTCCTTTCATATCATACATGTTAGCCCAGAAATTTTTGAAAGCAGTTTTAGCTTTATTTTATCATTATTTTTTCTTAAAATTCAATTTAATGAATTCTCGATTACATCAGTAAATAATATCAGAAAAATGCCTCATTCTCTTCAATCAAATATCATCATATAAACTACAAATGTAATTTATTTAATAGAAATAATTCAGTATTATTATGTACTAGTTAATTTGCTAGGTATTGGAAAGCATAAGTAACTAAGCCTGGTCTGAACTCTCAAGATGCTGCTTATGATCTATTGTGGGAGAGATGATCATGATGAATGATGAAGAAAAAAAAAGATATTTTTTCAAGTTTGATAACGTTTGCCAAATATATGCTAACAAACCATATGGGACTTTCTATGTGAATCATGTGTAGACGGTATTTTAGAAGATGGTGATGATACGTTCAAGAGCTGATGTGTAGAGGCTTAGTTTGGGTTCCATAGCAGTAAAACCTGAGCTAATGTATTGAATGCATGCAGTTTACTTGGTGGGGGCAGCGGTTAAACTTCTTAAACAGCACTGAGGGAAAGGGCACAGTGAGGAAGCAAAGGAGCACGAGCCAATGTAAGCTTTCATTCTGAGTTCTACGGTAGGCAACATGGACTCAATTCAGTCAGTGCCTCTAAATTTCTCCCCTAAAATTCAGGAGAGTGGAACGCTTATGCAGCACTTCTGCCCGCTGTTGGTTGAAGAATACTCACAGGGGACTATCATTCCCATATCTGGCTATGACTGTACAGGGCTCAATGGGCTGCCGAGGCCCTGAAACACAATGCCGCATGATGTTTGATGTATTTGAGGTAGTGCAATGAGACAGATTGCAGACAAATGTCTGCCACAGCAGTGCTGAAACCAGAAGCAGGCATAGGTGTGGCACAGGAATCAGAGGCATTGGTACAGGGGACATTAAAGTAATTTTATATAACTGAGTCACAAGGGGTGTGTGTGCGTGTTTGTGTATGTGTGTGTGTGTGTGTCTGGGGGGTGGAAGGGAGTAGAGGACTATTGGCAGTGAGTTGCAGGAGATAGAATTGGAAAATCAGGCAGAAATAAGATTTGATGATTGAAGGTGCTAAAGTATGAAATTTGAACTCTCCCGGGATAACATTGGAGAACAGATTGTAATTCATATGTAGAAGCGATGTGGTAGTATTTGTCTTGGAAAAGGGTAAGTCTGAAAACCATTTTGACAATGACATAAAAAGGAGCAAGACTAGGGAAGATGAAACTAGTAAAAGGTGAAAGCAGTTTGAGGACTTTACAAGGAAAATGAAGTATAAGTCATGGGGCAGGAACTAGTATTTAACAAGATGTGGAAAGTAAAAGGAAAGAAAGAAAACAACAGTGACCTGTGTCTTTGCCGATGAACAAGGGGGATGGTGGTCCTATCAATCAGAACTAGGGTTGAAGTTTACATATGAGGCTCATTAAGGGTACCAGGGCAATAAAAAAGGTTCTGGGCAGGTTATGAATTGGGAGTTTTCTATATATAACTAAGTAGCGGTGTGATCTGTGAATGTGCATAACAACATTCACAAAGAATATACACAAAGAAAAGAGATAAGAGGTCAATACCTTGAGCAATGCCAATGTCTAAGCAGTGAGTGAAAAAAGAGGAACCACAAACTATAGTGTAAAGTGGGAGTAAAAAAAGTTAAACCAGGAGAGACAATAGTCATAAAATATGAGAGGCTAAAATTTAAAAAAGAAAATATTAAACTGCTTTAATTTAAAGACATTTAGTGCAAGCAGTGGTCCATAGTGTCAAATATCTTGTACATTCAAGGAAGGTGAGAATGATAAGTGACAATTAGGTTTTGCATTTAGGCTATTAGTGATCTTAGCAAGAGCAACTTGTGTGTAGTGGTGAGAGAAACTGTCAGCTCACAAAACGTTAAGGAGGGAATGGGAGAGAAGGCAAACATGCCTGGCTAGGATGGAAATAAAAGAAATGAACAAATAGAGAGGGTGAGTTAGGAATAAATCGGGGCTTTTTTTTTTTAAATATGGGAGAAACTTGCACATAAGTACAAGCTTAGGAGAAAGAACCAGCTAATAGAATAGAAAAAAGGGAAAAAAAACACAATGGAACAAGATTTGCAAGGTGAAAGCCACACTTACAAAATGATGGGGTACTGTTAGATATGAAAAGGGATACATCTTTCTTTGAAAGAAGAAAGGAAAAAGAAAGGAAAACAGTTAAATTTAGGCGCTTAAAATGATTATGTTATATTAACAGACTAGCTATTTATAATTTTAATAGCCATAAAATTAGAGAAAGCAGATTTTGGTTCCATGATTACTAGTTATTAGGGACCATGTACAGTTGATAGGACTTGTTAATGAGTTTGTAGTACTCCTAACCCAGGACATTTTTAAGAGCAGAGATAGCCATCAATCAGGTGCGATTTATCTGAAGCCTAGTGACAAGTTCCTGTTGATAACCCTCTGTACACTCATTCGATATAGTAGAACATATTAAATAAAGCTCATTTTGGAAGTGGCAGTTCTTAGCTCAGTTGTAGGTAAATGGCACACAGTAGGTACTTAATAAATAGCTATTAACTTGATGATATAACATCCTCTATATTTTAAAAAGAAAAATTTATCAGTAGTTTAATTAATTATTATCACTGGACCAGAAAATACTACCACTGGGGTTCTAATTAGGAAAATTAGTAGAAAGACCTCCTATCTGCAAGATTTGCTTAATTTGTATTTGTGAGATGAATTTTACACATTTCCGTAATGTGCTTTTGTGATTTTAGTTTCTGTTTTGAACAGAGAAAGTCCCTGTTTTTTAAACAATCAAAGAAAAGGAACTTCATCTCAAGACTTGTTTTTAGAAGTGCAATATCTCGGGCACCATTGGGTCAGTTTCTGATATTACTTAAATCCCCAGTGGAGTTCATCCAAAGATGACTATCTCATTTGTTCACAATAAGACTTACACTGTACCTTAGGCTGGGACCCTTAAGAGGTTGGAAACTGGAAGAAAAATTGCCCAGTCTACAGTCAACAGGCAATTGTTTTCTCAACTGAGAATTATTCACTTGCCCTGACCTACCATATGGGTTTTCCAGTCGCTCTGCAACACCGAGTGCAGTGGGGAAAACCGCTGTAGAATGCGGTTGTCTCCCTGTGTTTTATTGAAGTTAGATGATTCTTTTTTCAAGTGAGGAGCACAGATCTGCATTCAACATATGAGAATCACGTCTATGTCTCGTTTGTTTAACCTTCAACATCCTGAAAACATAACTTATGTTTAACTTTCAACACCATGAAAACATAACTTGTAGTTTTTATTTTTGTAACATTTTGGCATAGGGAGCTCACTGACTGACGTGCTCTGATCATACCTTAGCATTTTATTTCATTACCGTTAAATGGAGAATGTTCTCATTTTAAACAAAATATAGAACAGTTATTTTAAGCTTTTAACTTTTTTATGACCATGACATACAAGATAAAATTATGGTTTCTGTAGGAACTATGATATAATGGTCTTATTCTTTCCCTCTTTTTAATGTAAAGAGATACATTCCTTAAAGTACATGTTGTGGAATAGCGATGAAACCTTACAAAGAGAAATAAGTAACTTCTCCTCTTTCAAGTTTCAGAGAAAGTAAGAAGAATATGCATGGATAAAGTGCATCAAACCTGGACAGAACCATGTCTTGTTAAGATGGCATTGTCCATAGAGTGCTGCTTATCTGGTATAATGTTTTCAGTTGGATTCTCCAAGTTCAGATGTCCTCTAACTGGAATTATGAAAGGCATACTGAGGATAGTGAGCACACACTATAGAATGAGAATGATTTATAGTTTCAAAGCAGGCAACTTATATATAATCACCTAAACCACAAATTATCAGTGTTCTAATGTATATTTCTTATTGGCAATTCTGTACTAAAAGTTACTCCATTCCAAATAAACACATTCCAGGTTTTTTTTATAAAATTTCAGAGAAAATGTGCAACCACTTGCTTCTGTGGTGAAATAACAGGTAACTACTTCTTTAGGAAAATTCTAGCTCTGCCTTCAGGTACATTGGAAATCTCTTGTTCAAATGAGTTAGCATATCCACGCACAGATTTTGTACAAAAAAGTTAATCACATTTGTTCTTTCAGCTTCTAAATCTATGCAGAGACCAGCACTCAGTAGCACAGAGTATTAGCATGCCAGGTCTTTGTCAGAGAATGTGATTTCAGACTAATAATTATTATTTTTCCTAAGAAGTCAGAAAAACTTTATTTTACTGCAGATGGCAGAACTATGTACTTTGGTTCCGCGGACACAAATAGGTGTCTCATGGCCCAAACACACTCACATATAATTGTTTCATTTAGCTCATTGTGTGCAAAACTTATTTTTGAATTAAATAACATTTCAAAATCAAGAGATTTCACATAAAATCAGGATATTAGCTTTTTCATGGGAAACTGACAACCTATATAACTAATATGAGTTTAAGCAGTCCTCGTTATATCTTCTTTACCCACTTATTTTCACCTTTGCAATAATTTGAATTTGCAGCCCCTGACGAGAAAGACCTGGTTCAAATTCCAGCTCCACTTGTTAACTGTGTCAGCTTGAAAAAAAGTTATTTAACTTCACTGCACCTCAGTTTTCTCAAACATCAAATGGGAATCACAGTTACTGCTTTACTAAATAATTCATTAAAATAATTACAGATATTTCAGACATACGGACAATTCCCATCATTAATGAGCTGATACTGCGAAAACTGAAGCTGGTTCAGTTTCACTTCAGATTCCTTAGATGATGAATTTGAACATTGATCCAGAATCTGTCCTGCTTCCTAAGGGCTGGGCTCTGAACATGATTGGTCAGCATACACGTGGGAATTCACATTAAAGAAGCCTCTACTTTTGATGAGTAACATTCAAATGTGTGCTATTTTGTGCCATAAACTTTAATTGTTGAGGTATTGGATATCGGAGTCCTATGGACAACACATTTTACCTTTAAATTTAATTTAATGCAATTTACATGAATTGTCCAACTCCAACCAGTAGGATGTTTATCTACAATTAGAAAATAGCAGGCCAGGTTAGTGTAAACATTAAGTCCTTGGTCTGTGCAAAACTTATTTTTGAATTAAATAACATTTCAAAATCAAGAGATTCTGTTCTACAGATACTTCAATGGGAAAACATAGTTTATTCAGAAGATGGGTTGGTAAAACCCAGAGAATTACTCATAAGATTTGAATAGTTGGTGGAATTAGATGAAACTATGTTGTTACAATTGGGCAGAAAAAATCTTTGGCCTATGGCACTCACTTTCTTGTACTACTCTTGGATGGACAGTGATTACATTTGACACTGAACTCCATTTATTTTATTTCTCATGTCTAATCTATCCTTCCCCTGATTAATGTTGATATTTTATTGGATGTGTAAATTTATGCAATCAGGATTCATTGTCTTTCTAGGACAGAACATTTATCTCTTTCCAGTTTGATTATGTCTTAATTGTCCTGTTTAATTTTCAAAAGATAATCTTATTTGAACATCCTTTGCAACCTTTTGTTACAGTTCAGATTGATTCTTTCCCTCTTACCTTCTGGTAAGAACTCGCTTCTTATATTCCATGAATTATCTTTTCAATACATATGTTTCCCTGTGTTGGTATGTCTACAGTGTGTGTATGTCTATGTGTGCCTTAGGAAGCATGTTTAGTGGAATCTGTCATACATGTCTCTGAGTTTTTAAGAAAGTAATTTACTCTCTCTACCTACCATTTTTCTATTCTGCCATACATGTAATTAGAATGTTAATCTGAGATCCTTTCCATTTTAACAGTCCTCTGACCTCATAATTACCTTAATATTAAAGAAGTCATAACACTGAATGACAGAGGAGTAGTTCATAGCACCTTTGACCTAAAAGCCTCAAATAACTGTGCAAAAAAAATGGTATGTACTTTCTAAAATTTATGAAGTAAATAACTTAAATTTCTCCAGATTTTACTGGCAGTTCTAAAATGAAAAAATATTACTACAAAATGTGGTTCTCAATCTCACTTCAATGACTGATAGTTATTCTTTTAAAAAATGTACAAAATGTTTTTACTAAATGAATTTATTTAACATAAAAATCATACTTCATTTTCAGATTTGTAGATTTTAGATCATCATTTATGAGGCTTTAATTTTATATTTTAAAGTGATAGGAGGACATGTCCATGTATAACTATTCTTTTAAAAGTTTAAAATTATATTCAAATACATTTCAGTTACATTACTTTTATATTGCATAATAGTTATAAAAGTAGCAAAAATATCTATTTTCCAGTGCTGTTGTCATTGTATGGATGCCATAATTACTTAAAAAGTACTACTATAAAGGATAATAGTTGATTATAAAATTTCAAATTGATCCTAATTTATTGAAAGCATTTGAGCTCTTAATTATTCACTTCGTGTAATAAAACTCAAGGTCTGTTTATTATAGGTCAGGCAGGCCATGAAATCTAAAGGAAAATTAATTGGGTCATACTAAAAGGAGAAACTTGCCTAAGGCTAAGCAAAATCTTAGTGAAGTTAAAAAAAAGGGGGGGGATCTACATTTCTCATACATCCACGTATTTCAGTCCTGTGTTTCTGTGTTTGCACAAGAAAGTCAGGAAATAAAAGAGAGTAATTGAGCTGACAATGTACTCAATAAATATTAATTGGTAATAAAGTGCTGCTTTATTTACTTTCCAGAACACAAATAGTTTTAAGATAGTCATCAGTGAGAGGAATTACCTTTTTCAAGGGAGTTACTTATTTTTCCTCAAATTTTGTAGTAGTAGAAGGAAAAGAATAGTCAGAAATAAAATAAAATTTTACTGTTCCCATGTGGCTTATTGTGGACTTTTAAATTCCAGTGTTTTGGGGTGTTTTTTTCTGTAAGCTGGTGTGCCAGAGACCAGCAACTGAATTGGTGAATTCAGATATTTATCTAGCAGAGAGTTAAATGCGCAGGACAGAAATGAAGAAATCAAAGAGCCTGGCCGGGCGTGGCTCAGCGGTTGAGCATCTACCTAGGATCCAGGCGATCAGGGTTCGATTCCTGCTCAGGGCACATGCCCGGGTTATGGGCTGCAGCCGTTCAATGACTCTCTCATCATTGATGTTTCTATCTCTCTCTCCTTCTCCTTTCCTCTCCCTGAAGTCAATAAAGATATATTAAAAAAAAAAAAAAAAAGAAAGAAATCAAAGACTATCTCCACTGTTATGTTCCCTGCAGCATCATTCACAGCAGCCAAGATACGGAAACAACCTAAGTGTGTGCCAACAAATGGAAAAAGAAGAGGTGAACATATACATATATATATTTCATTAGAAATGTAATATATGTATATTTCATATATATGATGAAATATTACTAAGACATAAGAAAGAAAGAAGTCCTGCTCCTGCTTTTATGACAACATGGGTGGAACTTGAGAGTATTATGTAAGTGAAATAAGCCAGGCAGAGAAAGACAAATACCGTACGGTATTGCTTATATGTGAAATCTAAGTAAAACGTAAAAATCATAGCAACAAAGAGTACAAAAGTGGTTTCTGGGGGCTGAGTGAGAGAAATAGGGAGAGGTTGGTAAAGGGCACGAACTTTCAGCTGTAAAATAAACAAGGTCTGAGGATCTAATGTATAACATGGTGGCTAACATTGATAACGGTATTGCACTACTGACATTTAATAAGAGAGTAGAACTTAAATGTTCTCACCAAAAATAAATAAATAAATAAATAAATAAATAAATAAATAAATAAATAAGTGAGTTGGTGGATAGGTTGAAATGTGTTCATTCACCAGATGAGAGGAATTCTTTCACAATATGTACATATATGAAATTATCACAATGTACACTTTAAATATATTACAATTTTAATTGTGAATTATACCTCAATAAAGGTAAACAACAATAAAGGACAGTGAATGAGGGTTATGGACTGGGTGAGAAGAGGTTCATAGTGAGATGTGGGATTAACATGAAAAGGAAAACTTGATGGCTATATTAAGATGAACAACTCCAATAACTGGTGGTCTTATAATACAGGATCCCTAAAAATCAGTAGTCTTGGATGAATGGTTTACTATTTTTAAAAGGGCAATATTGAAATTGATGCATCTTCTCCATGTCTAGTGTTAAGGACTAAAAACACAAAAGCACCCAGTGAATAGGCCAATGCCTATTACCCAAACTTTTCGGTGGCGGTCACGGTCACGGTCACGGTGTACCAATTCCCTGTGTGAGAAGGGCAGGGAATGGATTCGGCTGCTGTGGGCATCTCTAGCATCCAAAGCTTTATTGCCCAGAGCGACTCCTTGTTTGTTGTACCATTCCCTGTAATTTCTTTGCTTCGTCCTATATTTCAGATACTTTGTTCAAGCAGCTCTGTCAGTTCATGCCGTGGATTCACGCAGATTGTGCTCTACGTGGTGAATTTATGTTCGTGTCTAATGCCTCCTTTTGTCCTGCTTTATCATCCTAGGAAAACCAGGAGAATGCCCTGAAAATTCCAAATTGTGGACCTGTAGCAGAATAGCTCAATCTAAAATACATTTATATTCTAATACATATTTAATTAGTAATTATCCCCAGCCTTCTTTAATGCATTCATGACATGTCAGGAAAGTAAACTAACATAAACTAAAAGGTACTGACTGCAACATATAAAACATATATATGTTATTGTTCTATACATTACTTTTTTCCTGAAAAGAGAGAATACATTTTTTGTGTAGTTGCTGCAATTCTCAATTTACTCTTCAAAGAATCACTTTTATTATGGAATTACTTTACAATACATTCTGACATCTCCAAATAAAATATTTTTCTTCCATTTAAAAACAAAACATTTCTCCTCATTCCTTAAGTGTGGCCTCGCAAGTGACTTTCTTCAAAAGAGTATGGAAGAGGGTAGGAAGCATGATTTTACACTGGCAAGACCTGACAAACATGACTTCAACCAAGTGATCTAGGGTAACAACAGCATAAGTCATGTTGATAACGCGTGCTGTTACTATGATGTCATGTGAATGGCATTTACTTCTGTAATTTTTTTTCCTTCTAAAAACCCATAACCTCACCCTCATCTATGTAAAACATCGGAAAATCAAATTGAGTGATAGTCTACAAAATAATTGACTAGAAGTTCTCAAAATTATCAAGGTCATCAAAAACAAGATTGTTTGTGAGACCATTTCCACGGTACTGCTGCAGACCTTGCCGAGTCCCACCAGAAACAAGGACTGATGTTTTTGCCCATTCCTCAACAACGAGAATGCACTCCTTCCCTCACCTCCTCTCACCCCAAGGAAGACGGGGACACAAGGCTGGGGAAAATACTCTACTACTCTTCTTTGTTTCAGTTCTCCTATTTCCATCTGCACTGATCTAAGAGAAACATTTGATTCTGTTTGATAATCTATTCTTATATTCTGTGAAATCTTTCTGTTCTAATAACTAAAATGAGCCACTGTGTTTAAAACAAAAAATTGCATGGTGTTTGCCTGGCCAGTGTGGCTTAATTGGTTGAGTGTTGTCCTGTGCACTGAAACGTCTCTGGTTCCATTCCATCGAGGCACATGCCCAAGTTGCAGGTTTGATCCCTGGTCTGGGTGCATGTAGGAGGCAACCCATCGATGTTTTTCTCCCTCTCACTTCCTCTCTTCAAAAAAGCAATAAAAACACATAAAAAAACAACAACCCTGCATGGTTTTGTTTGTTTTAACTCAGTTCTGCTAAAATAACTTCTCTCAGGACTATGATTAACTCTAATATAGTGTGGCCAGTTTGGAGAAAGATTATTGGAGGAAATAAAGCACTAGATTACTAGAAGAAAATAAACAATGATAATCTGATCAAGTGATTAGCCTTCCCTAGAATATTTAAGGCTTTTTCATTACTTATAAGTAAAGTCCACTCCTAATGTGATTTTTAAGGTTTTCTAAACTTATCTCCAAGTATATACAATAAACATACAATAACACCTCTGGTCTAAAATTGGGTTATCCTCACAATACTACACACCATGTTTAACCCTTCCTCTGTACCTCTTGCCTGTGTCATTTTCACAGTCTGAAATCTCATCTTTTATCTTATCTATTTCTCTAAATTACAGGCATATTTTCACTTTTACCTTAGCTTCTGTAACCAAGCCAGCTCACAGTGTTCCCTAAATCTTTTTTGGTAATACATTGTTCTTTCATACTGTAATTTGCCGAGCCTGTCCAGTGACATCATTTATGGAATTATGCAATATTTGAAAAGCAAATGAAACAAAACATGGACCTTTATTATTATGGTGTCTGTCTGTATTATAGTATAATGACTGAGAGAATTTGAGTGACTTGCCTAACATAGTAAAAATGGTAGGCACCAAGATTAAAACTAGATCCACAATTTAACCTGAATTCTGAGTTTGGAGTTATTTCCTATATGACATTCTGTATTATTGTTCCATCCTTCAAGCTTTGGGTAACTTTTGCCTTGATAACTAGTTTGAGAACAAGATGTTAGAAACTTTCCAAAGCTAAACAGCCGTCTCTCTCTCTCTGTCTCCCTCCCTCTCTCGCTCTCATGTTCTTGCAATTTAGTTAGGGATAGAAAACTATTCATTTTTCCTGTTTTTTTTTTTTGCCTCTAAATGTTGCCATGTGACAAAACTCTAGCCAATGAGATGTAATCAAAATTGAACTGTAGTGGAAGGGATCAGGAAAGTTATTTTTTCTTTAAATAAAGGGACAGACTCAGCTGGCATGAGCCTGATGACCTCCACCTTTCTTTTTGGGCATTGACTCTGATGTGAGGCAGGAGCTTGAAAGTAGGTGAAAAAAAAAGAACTTGGTTGAACCCTTTTTACAACATGGAAATGTCCTAAATGGCTTACTTCCAGACTGTGTTATGTGAAAAAAACAATTTGTTTAAGCTGGATAATTGAGTTCTTTGATCTACATCCCAACATTATCTCAACCTCTGCACTCTTTTCAAACCAAATCCAGTATATGCTAAGAGAAGTACATACAAGTATATTTATATTCTTGAAGACCTATCTATCCTTAGGGATAGTGGTGGTTATAGTTTGTGTGATAAAGTCCCCTACAAGTGTTGTCCACTGGAGAGCACCAAATTCTGCCAAGGTCAAGGTCAAAGCCAATATTACACTCCAGTAAGTTTCCTATGCTCTCTTGTTCACCAAGATCTTCCAAATCTGAAATCAAAAGTGAGAATATCTATGGAATAATTAATGCAACATCATTTGTTTGGTATTTACTTTTGGAACAATGAGTTATTTCAAGATTTAAAAAGATAAATGACTAATCTGGTCATTCACCAAGAAAAACATACAAATTAATTCCAAATGCAAATAGCAGTCATACACATATTATTAAAATACTTCTAATATGTAGTCACATTAAATTTATTTGTGATATGAAGCCTGCATTTTATGATTTCATTATCTGAATCTTCTGAACTTTTCCTTTAATGTAGAAATATTTTACCTTTTTATTTATATATAAATGATTTTCTCTCAAGCTCAGCCATATGCTGAAACTTTCATTAATTTATCCATTAAATAATCATTGAAAGTTTATTGTGCATACTATGTATTATTTTAGCTACAGTTGGCTTGCACAGGCTCTTGAAAGACTGTTGTGCTCAACTCTGCCCTCAGTGGCATCACAGTTTTAGCTTGAAATCTGCCAAACTGGAAATGCTTGCACCAAATCAATTGGCAAATGCCGCACAGTGATTCTTGTGTGTGTGTGTGTGTGTGTGTGTGTGTGTGTGTGTTTAAGATAGCATTCTACCCTTATTTCTTCAACAAACATTAATTTAGCTAATTTTATGTCCTCTACTGGTTAGGTTCTTTGAAAACTGCAAAGATATTTTACACAATTCTTTCATTCATTCAAGAAAATTGTCACTCAATGCTCACTACCAGCAGACCTGTGCTGCTATTTGAAGTTTACATTCTAGTGGGTGAGGGATCCTACTGAAGGTGTTTACACTATAGCAGGAGATGTTCCACCTGCTCACAAACCCCTGTAATGTAAGGCAGCATGTGGTAAGGGCTGGGGGAAGGTGAGGGCAATGAGCAATGCAATTCTGAGCAGAAGAGAGCACTTGTGAGTGATCTGGTAAACTGTACAGTACTTCACTGAAGTGGTACCATTTGTACTGAATCTTGACATTCGGACAAGAATTCCACAGATGAAAGTGGGACTGGGTGGTAGGTAGATAACCTTTTTGCTATTTTGAACTTATTTTTATTTTCTCATATTTTATTGAAAGAATTTATATGTGGCTTTTCTCCCATTAGGTTTTGAGAACGCTTCACAAAGCAGAAGATGAGTGACACGGATCTGTTTTATTTTTCCAGCACAGAGTCTGTCACAGTCCAACTCCTCAGTAAATGCCTCTGGACTTACTTCAGGTGGGAAAAAATGGGCAAGCTGTTTAGGGAATGGGGAGCACTGCAATTTGGCAGGATAACAGATTGTGAGAAGTAAAGTGTATTAAGAGGGATAAATAAGAAAATGAAGCGAAGTCAGATGATGAATTTATTCCGTAGACAGAAACTAGCATTAAGAAGTATTTTGTAGTAAGGGAAAGTCATCAAAGCATGCTCTAGAAGGATAATCTTGCAGTTGTGATTGAAAGTGGATTACTGTGTAGAGGTCATAATGAACATTTAGAAAATAATGAAGCAATCTAAGTAGCAAGTCAAAATAGCCTGAACTACCAAGGAAGAAAAACGTTATGTGACTGTAGAATACAGTAGACTTCCAGGTAGATAAAACGGAATTTGGTATCATATCGTAAGAGATAGGTGAATGAGAAGAAAAAATAGAAATGATATTAGAAGTTCTGAGTCAAAGTGACTGGGGACACGAGGATTGTTTTTGAAGAGCTCAGAAGTTTAGAAGTTACTGTTGTTTTTTCATCGGTTTATTTTTCCAGGATGTGGGAATTTTGTACATATTGAGTCAGACTATTAGGTGCTTTATAAATATGTGAGAAAAATACCTTTATGGTAGCTAGACAGAGTTTGATAATGCAGTTAATGAATGAAGAATATCATGCCTATTTACTGTGCTTTGGAAGACAGTCATATGTACTTAAAAATGGTACTCTAACATAGATCCAGATTCATAGAATTTTAATCTACTCTAATAATTAAATAAACTATGCTGGTGCTCCAAGAAATATTAAGTGATAATGCAAAAATATAATTCTTAGATTAATCAGTAACTCTGACTCATTAAGTATGTCTTAAAGTCTGCTTTTTAAAAATTTTCTGTGATGCTAAATAAATATTAAGAATCTGAAAAACTTTTTCTAATGCTTTGGTCCAATCCATAAAATCTTTGGCCAGAAATATTGCAAGGGTCCCCTTGACTGGTTCCCTACCACTCCCCTTCACCCCCACAAGATACTCTCAACATAGAATCCAGAGTGATCCTTTTAATAGACATCATCAGACTACTCCTACTTTCTAAACCCTGAGTAAAAGAAAAATTGCTTATAATGGCCTAAATCCTTACATCATGAGCCCTGCATCCCAAACTCATCTCTCTAACCTTTTCTTTTGCGATTCTGTCTCACCCCTTTCCAACTGCACTGGTCTTGCTTCCCATCACCAGGCTTGGCAGGGTTTCTTATTAACGTATTCCGCAGAAGTTATTCAGACTGCCTGGAACACTCTTTCCCCATATACCCACCCACATGTCTAACTCTCTTATGCCCTCTTATAACACCTTCCACCCAATACACATGCCCCTCCTAACTATGCTCTACTTTACAGTATGTATAAACTTCTAATGCACATAAAATGCACTTGTTTATTATGTTTATTGTGTGTTTCCCCATTGGAATTAAAAGGTTACAAGAAAGGGGCTTTATCCTTGCCTTTATCACTCATGAATCCTAACACTTAAAAAGTGAGATATGGTAGGTGTTCAATAAATACTTGCTGAATGAATGAATGAATGAATGAAGACTTTACTACAGTTAAGGAGTCTGGAAAAGGTAATAATCTTTTACTATACAAAAAGGAATTAACCCAACAATAAAACTTAGAATGCCATTTGTCCTTGAGTATAAATAAACTGCCACTGAAAACAAGAAAGGTACTTATTAAATGTCTGCCTTCCTCCATATAATTTAAGTGTCTGTTCCATTTATAAGCAGATTATAATAAAAGCTACTTAGCAGTCATCTTTCATATAGATATCTTGGTTAACCACAGTCAGAGAATTGCATGAGTAAGGGGAAAACCACTATTTTCTTAAATGGTATACTTAGCGTAATATCATACCAGCATATTTTAAATAAATATACAAATTAGTGTATATGTCAATAAAATAATTTGAATTCCAAATATACTAAAATATATTTATTTCTCAAGGTCATTCCATTATAGTAATAATAAAAAAAGACCATGTATATTCAATGATAAAGATGCGTGAGGTTTCAGTTTCTTGAAGAGGGTCTTTAAGGTCATGGAAAATGAGTATTGGTTTGTATTTCAGATGTTATATAAACTCATTCAACTGAAATGTCTCCTAGCTTCTACTGTTTGAAGAATATAATTTTTTCTTGCAAGAATAAATTCTTTCTGTAAAGCAACCAGCTGACCCCTGAGAGTTCCTCTTGTCAAGCAGAGCAGTGGGATAAACTTCTGTGCTAAATCTCCCAGAAATGGATGGAGGAAACCTCCATCCATTGAACTTAAAGTGCAATATTTCAATAAAAGCAAATGAAAGTAGATAAAAGCTGTATTCCTTAAACTATTGCTTCATTTTGAACATGAGATATGTTAATATTGGCCACTTTAAGAAGTTTAACTATACATTTGGTCCAAAGTTGTGATGTAGCAACTTGGGTTTCCTTTGGAAAAAAAATTTAAAAAATACTCCACTTTTTCTTCTTTTTTTTTTTTAAAATTAAAAAATACAAGTAAAAAGTAAATACTACTTTTCAAACTTTATCTATAAAATCACAAAGCACATGGAAAGATGCATAAATGTAAAATTAACTTTTTGCTGTTCAGAGAAAACTTGGATTTGAGAGCAAGTGAGCTAAAATAAAAACATGCATAATTTACACTACAGATGGGTATATTCTCTGCACTAAATGATACCTAGCAATTTCAGGGAGAAGGAAAATAAAGTGACAATCAACATTAAGAAGGTGGCAGAAGAAATCAAACACATGCCATGTATATTAAAAAAAGGCATAATGAAGTTTCTATAAGAATCTTTTTTTCAGACACCGAATAACTATTTCACAAGCTTCAGCAGAAGTTCCCAGGGCTCTTATCAATAATGCATCCAGCCATAGCTTTAGATATTAAAACAAGAGCAAGTTGACTATATCAAAGATCCAAAGTTCAAATACATTTTACTATGGAACTTAAAACAAGACGAGAAAAGTGTAGGGGTGAGGGAGGTGGATTATGTGCAAATGCAAAAAGTACTTTTGTTGAAGGTTGATAATAAATTAGTAATAAGGTGCAAGACCTTAAATTTTACAAATCAGGGTGATACCAAAGATCCAATAGGTGTAAGAAAAAAAAATTCACCATTTAAAACAAGATTTATTAGACAATGGAAAGATGGAGGTCATTGTAATTTAAAGTATTTGCATTGCATGAGATAATTCCATTGGCAATGACCATTGTATTTGCTGAAACTCTCAGCAGAAAGGCAAAGAACTATGATGTAGATCTTTAAATTTAGAATGGAAGCACATTAATAAAGCAACAAAGTGAAGTTTGCATTGCCAGGTTTGATATTTATAGTTGCATAGTTGCAGAGATTCAATCTGGTCTTAATCATAATGCATAAATAAAATGTTGTTATGGGAAAAATATCCATTGCTATGAGAATACTGACTGAGAATGTTTGTTGTGCTTTAACAAATAGTATAGTAAGTATGTAGTTCTTTAATTTACTTGGCCCTTACCCTTTTGCATTGCTTTTTTGTTTACCATTTTGTTACCAAACTTTCAGGAAATATTTTAGTAAGTTCAGGAAATTCAAGTCTATAGAACCCATATTTTTGACTCTGTAAGTTTCTGATAAATATCTGAAAATTATCTCTTGATTAATTGATAAGGTAAATAAAGAAAATAAACAACTTTTTGTTTTATGTTTGGTTCTATGGAAGCCAGCCAAATGAAATTCAAGTCTAGACAAAATTATTAGGTAGCAAAAATTCAGAAGATTTAGCAGACTGCAATAACTTTTGCAAAGTGCATTTTTAGTGCCAAAACTTTTAATTTGGATAAGTTTTAGAAACTTCTCTGAAAGCAAAGTGGTGGATAAGAGGGGACTACTTGGATGGAATTCCAGAAATTCCAATTACAAGTCATATAATGTTAGGAAAGTTATTTCAATGTTTTGTGTCCCAGTTCCTCTGAAAAACTGGAGTATTAATTGCTCTATTGAGTGTTGTGTGGTTTAAGAGTTAATCAACAAAAAGCAGTAATAATGCTACCTGGCATATGGTAAGCTATCAATAAAAGTTAGTTACTATTAATTTTCAAAAAAATTTTCTACTTATCTTTATGCATAATTCATAAGGGAGCATTCTTTTCTTACTTAAAGACTGAAACATGTTTCATGCAAGGCCTATTTTAAGTTGTTAAAAGCAGCCCTTGCATAATTTCATTACTCTATGAACACATAGGTTATATGGCTCTAATAGATGAAAACCTTGTCAAACTTTGTTATTGGTATGCTTATATATTGTACAACAATATGATGTTTTCAGGCTTGTTTTGCAGTTTTTGTACAATTTTATTTTTTTCCAGAGTAATGCTCAGCAGCACACCAGACCAATCCCACTAAGACAGAAGTTTTTGAAATGACAGGATGAATACATAAATAACAGCCCCGCTGCTAGATTAACTCTGTGACTGAGGCTAGATGTGTGCAATTTCAGATTGTACTTTAAAATTCAAACTTGCCATATAATTTTGTTTTCTGGGAACCCATTTCATTAATGTGGATAATATTAGTGCAAATTGGGAAAGGAACGGCTAGAGATGTAAACAATGCCACTTCATTGCTTTATTACCTAAATAAAAACTAAGCTACACTGATAAGTAGCCTGGGTTGGCTTCTGTAACATGGTCATTGTCTTAAATGCCACCAGGAGCTAGCTTGTCTGTATAAGCTTTCACTATTATCTAGAGTTATTTGTGCACAGATATTATCTCTTCTAAATGATTAAATTGGTTTTTGTATATAAAAAGTATTCCCCTAGTACCTAGCATTTTGTTTGTTTCAAAATTGAAGTGAGAGAAGACAATCAAATACCCATGGAAAGAAGATGAGAATTGCACAGCCAGGTGTGGCTCAGCAGTTGAGTGTCGACCTAGGATCCAGGTCATCCAGGTTCGATTCCCCATCAGGGCACATGCCCGGGTCCCGGCTCACTCCGCGCTGTCAGGGGTGTGCAGGAGGAAGCCTATCAGTGACTCTCTCATTGATGTTTCTCTCTCTCTCTCTCTCTTTCTCTCTTTTCCTCTCTCCAAAATCAATAAAGACAAGGTTTTAATAAAAAAGAAAAGAAAAGAAGAATGAAATGGAACTCTTGAAGCCAAAGTTCAGAAATACTTGAAAAAAAGTATTGTTTTAATCATTAGAATTATTCAAAAATAGATTTAATCTATTTTAAATTTGAATAATATGCCACAGTTCACTTAAACGTAAACAGAGAAAGAGGATTGCACTAGGTTGAACAAAGAAAGGTTTCTTATTATTTTTCAAAACGTTTATAGTTTTACAACAGATGTTATTAGGCAACTAGTACGATCTTGTGTACTCATTTAGTTGCCTCTAATGATTTTACCATGTCATTGTGTATATTTTTCCAAGCATGAAAACAAATGATTGTGCTAAAAGATAGCCTGTCACTAAGTATGTGGTATTATCACAGATTTCAAATGAAAGCAATTAGTAATCTGTAAACATAAAATGCAAAAAGCTGTTTAGGGTGGAGTGGGATGGAGGGGGTCAATGGGAGAAAAAAGGGACATCTGTAATACTTTCAATAATAAAGATAAATTAAAAAATAATGTTTAGCTTAACTAGTAAAGGATAATATTTTTTCTGCATTCATGGTGAAATTCAAGATGGATAACAACAGTGCAATAATTAAGGGCTTATTTTAAAGATTTCAAAGCAGAATGGATTTCTTAAAATGGAACTGAATAATCAATGAGAGAAAACGTAAGAGTGTATATGTAGAATTCTATGCTATAATAATCCAATTATTTTCCATAGCTCAGAAATAACCTGCAACTTCCACACCAGAGAATATGGCAGGATGTTGTTACACAATTTGATTTTGAATATATAGTAAGTTTATTTTTTCCATTTCTGGGCCTATTCTTTCATTATTCTCTATCTCTAAGTTAAGAGAGACATTCTTTCAGCCTGCTGTTTGGCTTGACAAATAACATTGTTCTTTCTTCTCCTGGGATGGACTTGACTGAAGGAGGTGCATCAAGAATAAAATACTTAGGCATAAATTTAACCAAGGAGTTGAAAGACCTGTACTTAGAAAACTATAAGATATCACCCAGCCTAGTGTGGCTCAGCGGCTGAGGATTGACCTAGGATCCAGGAGATCGAGGTTTGATTCCCGGTCAGGGCACATGCCCGGGTTGTGGGCTCGATCCCCAGTCGGGGGCATGCGGGGGGGGGGGGGCAGCTGGTCAATGGTGACTCTCTCATCATTGATGTTTCTCTCTCTCTCTCCCTCTCCCTTCCTCTCTGTGAAATCAATAAAGATGTATTTAAAAAACAAAAAAGAAAACTATAAGATATTGATGAAAGAAATTGAAAAACACACACAAATAAATGGAAAGATATATACTGTGCTTATGGATTGGAAGAATTAATATGATCATATCATGCAAAGCAATCTACAGATTCAATACAATCCTCATCAAAATATCAATGGCATTTTTCACAGAACTAGAACAAAGAATCCTAAAATTTGTATGGATTCCTAAAAGACCTGAAATAGCTAAAGCAGTTTTGAGAAAGAAGACAAGGCTGGAGGTATATTCCCTTGTTTTTCACTGTGCTACAAAGCCCTCTTAATAAATATAAGAGTATGGTTCTGGCATGACAGCAGACACCATTAATAGATTAATGGAATTGAAAAGGGAGCCCAGAAATAAATCTATGCATATATGGTTGATTAATGCAAAGAAAACAAAAATATACAGTGAAGAAAAGACAATTCCTTAAATAAGTGATGTTGGTGAAAGCAGGACAACCACATGCCAAAAGAACAAAACTGAGCCACTATCTTACACCATATACAAAAATAAATCCAAAGCAGTAAATAATTGTTTGTAAGACCTGAAACTATAAAACACATAGAAGAAAACATAAGTAGTAAGATCTTTCACATTGGTCTTAGCAATATGTTTTTTGGACCAGTCTCCTCAAGCAGAGGCAACAAAAGCTAAAATAAACAAATGGGATGGTATCAAACTAAAAAGGTTTTGTGAAGAAAAGGAAACTATCAACAAAATGAATAGGCAACCTATTGTGTGTTTTTGGTTTAGCTTTTAACAAAAACACTTTAAAATTCAAAAATAAGAATAAACAGCTTATAGAATAAATACAAATAGAAAGAAATTATCTTTTGTACAGCTGTACAATGTGTATGTATTTCAAGCTAAGTCTCATTGTAAAAGAACCAAAACATTTTATAAAATTAAAAAGTTTAAAAAGTAAAAAAGTTACTGTAAGCTAAGGTTAATTTGTTATTGAAGAAACATATATTTTATATAAATTTAAGGTAGACTATAGGATGCAACACAAGCAGTGTAAGAAGTAACTTTATAAACCAAGAAACAATTCAAATCAATAACATAAGCCACTACTTTAAGACACTATAAAAAAAAAAAAGGAAGTACTAAATTCAAGGCAATCAGAAGGGAGGAAAGAGTAAAAATTAGATTGAGAGTAAATGACAGAAAACAGAAAACCCATAAAATCAACAAAACCAAAAGTTAGTTCTCTGAAAATATTTTTAAAAACTATTAAACCTTTAGGTAGACTGATCAAGAAAAAAGGGTGAAGACTTAAATTACTAAAAGCAGTGATTAATAAGAAATATAAGGGTTATGATGAACCACAATGAACAATTGCATGACAACATGTTGTAAAACCTAGATGAAATGGACAATTGCCTGGAGAGACACAAACTGCTGAAATCCATTCAACAAAAAGTAGAACATCTGAATAGATATGTAACAACTAAAGAATTTGAATTCATAATTAAAAAAATCTTCACCCCCCCACAAAATGCTAAGACAAAATGGCTTGATTGGTAAATTCTCCCAAATGGCTGTAATAAAAAAGACAGATAATCACAAACGTTGGCAAAGGTGTGAAAAAACATCACACGTGTGTGGGATTACAAATTATCACAAATGCTTTGGAAAACATGTTGGCAGTTCCTCAAAATGTTAAACATAGAGCCCTGGCCACTGCGGCTCAGTGGGTCGAGGTCGCCATTCTAATTCCTGAGCAGGGCACATACCCAGGTTATGGGTTTGATCCCTGGTGGGGTGCCTACAGGAGGCAGCTGACCGACGTTTCTCTCTCATATTGATGTTTCTCTCTCTCTCCCCCTCTACTCTCCTCTCTCTCAAATCAATAAAAACATTTTTTTTTTAATTAAACATAGAATTATCATATGACCCAACAATTTACTTGTTTTGGTCAATACTATTTTAAGAGACAAAATGCAAGCAGAAGATTAAAATGTATTTGTTAGTTAGAATTACTTACTCTGCCTCTGTAATCAATGTGCAATGAATGTGCTCAGCCTAGTTCAGTGGTTCCAGTAGGAAGAGGAGTGTCACGTAGTGTCATCCCAGCCATCTCCCTCCAGGTAAGATGACCTATAGCTTATCCGCAGCACCCCACATACGAGGGTACTAAGTGAATGCTTATTGTCATAAAGCACTGATATTGTGTGATTTATCTTACACAAAAGCCAAAAACCCACCTCTACTTTTCCTTTCCTTTCAGTTGTTTATAACTGAATTAGTCGACCTCAAAAAACTAGTTCCATTCTAAAAAATATTGAACATATTATTTATCATTGATACAATTTTCAATAAGGAATAAAATATGATCAATAGATTCATCCAGATTTAAATAACTTTGTGACACATGAAAAATTTTAGAATATAATGAAAATAAATCTTTCAATCAGAAACTTTGAAAAATTTATCACTGATAACATTTCCTCACCCAACCTAAAGTGTGTCCTCTTCTGAATTTCTTTACCAATTTTCACTTTTCCAAATGCTCACATATTTTCTGCCATAAAATTGAATTTTATTTTTAAAAATAACAAATTAGATTTTAACTTGCCTTTATGTTATAGACAGCTTCTTTATTTCTTTATGCACTGTTACATACTATAAAAAACAATATTTGTGGATTTGGTTTGTTATGATTGGTACCACATCATTTCAACTAGCTGTCTAAGGCTAGCCCCACATCTAAATTGGTTTGAATAAATGTAATTCCTTTTTTCAAAAATTTATGTAATTATAGATATTCTATGTCATTTAAACAGTTATAAATTTAAATTCTATTTCATACTATTTTGCTTTACTGATTTCATTCTTTTTTTCACCTTTTGTAAATCACTTCAACTGCCGAATTAACATTTCTGTAAAAAGGTTATCTACAAAAGATTCTGACTGTTAGAGTGTCCCCCCTAGGTAGAATATTCTGCCTCTAACCTTCTAAGATCTGTAGCTAATATTCATCTGACTTCTTAGTTTCTAAACTGTTCCTTTTTGTCTCACTTGACGAATGAGAGGGATATCATAGTATTCTTTGTGGAGTTGGAAAGACTTCTCCATGGCAAATTTTAACATGGAAGCTAGATCCTTGCACAAATGCACTTGTCCAGATTGTAGTTTTAAACCTTTCTTTTGAAATGTAAAATGTGGTTCTGTAAAGGGAGTCCCTGACAGCTTTCACTGTGCTTGACACTCTGAAGTGAATTTAAATTTATATAATCTCATATTAAAGTAAAAAGAAATAAGGGGAAAAAAATCTTCCTTAATACTTAGATTTCTGAGGTTAGTTTGATGTCTCAACCTTAATAATCTCAGGTGCCATAGCAACAAATTCTTTATGATTGAGAAAAATTGTCATTAACCTGCCAGATATGTTGCTGATGTAATGGATAGTGGTGAAGGCAGTGGAGTAAGGCATCTCCTCATCATCTAAAATCCACAGATCCCTGATAGCCACTTCAGCCTTTGCACTAAACAACATATTTTTCAAACTTACAGTGATGTTTTTTATGAAAGAGAGGTCATGCCCTATCAAATGATATTGAGCACACCACAAATATTTTACTATCCCCGAAATATCCTTTCCATTCTCAGAAAGGACTTGGGAAAGAACAATAAAAAAAAAGAAATCATTTTTGCTTGCTCACAATATGAGTTCTAAGCTCTAAAATTTCTTCTGTGATTCACATAATCAAGTTAAAATTTTGTGCAGAATATAATGTCCCCCAAAAGATACCCATGACATAATCACAGAACCTGTGAATAGGTTGCTTCACACGGCAAAAGGGACTTTGCAAATTTGAGTAAGTTACGGGTGTTGAGATGGTAATATAACCTCGAATATTCAGATTGACCTGATGTAAGCACAAGAGTTCTCACAAGAAGAAAGCAGATTTGATCATAAAAGCTGAGGCTGCAGTGATGTGGGGACAGGACCTAAGGGAGGGCAGACTCCAGGAGCTTGCAAAGGCCAGAAAGCGAATTCTCCCCTCCAGCCTCCAGAAGGAATGCAGCCCTGACCCCCAGTTGATTTTGGCTAAGTGAAACTGATTTGTGATTTTTTAACTGTGGAATTGCAAAATAATACATTTGTTAAATTGTAATAGCAGCAATAGAAATCTAATATATTCATAATCGCACAAGTAGTTTTCTTGCTCTCTTCTGTTATAGTTGTCATTAAGAGACAGCACATACTGAGGGGCTTTACAGAAAATTGTAGCCCCTTATAGACTGTTCTCAAATTAAACTACATATATCTTCCAGCAGAAATATAGGGAAAATTTTAAATGCTCCTTAAATTTAGCTTTTCAGCAGTGATGCTGCTGTTGCGTTCAAACATAAGCAAGACAAAATGATTTTAATACGTGTTTAGTAATAAAACCTGTGTAAGGTTTTGTGAGTGTTTTTGTTTCGTTTTTTTACTTTGTTCTTAAAATAAAGATCATCTCTCAGGTCACCAAATTTTTTTCTTTATTCTTTTTTTTTAACTGAATTTATTGGGGTGACGTTGGTTAATAAAATTACATAAGCTCTAGGTGTACGATTCTATAATACATCATCTCTATATTGTATTCTGTGCTCACCACCCCAAGTCAAGTCTCCTTCTGTCCCCATTTAGCCCCCCTCTTCTACTTCCTTCCATCTCCCTTCCACTGGTAATCACCATACTGTCGTCTGTGTCTATGAGTTTTGCTCGTTGGTTTTTTGTTTGTTTGTTTTATTTTTGCTTAATCCCTTCACCTTTTCATCCAGCTCTGAGAAATGGCAATGTTGATGGTGGGGATGTGTGTAATTAAAGATATTTGCAATATATCTATTTTATCAGTTCATCATCTGAAAATCATTATCAGTGTTTATGATCATCAGCTTGAACACAAGAGAATGAACATGCTACAGAAGGCTTTCTTAGCAACCAGATATAAATTAGGCATCAGAAGACAGAAATATATTTTTTTGCACTATATCTGAAAACACATTTTAAAAATACCTCACAAGCCTCCTTGTATTAAAACTAGAAGAGGCTGAAAGACAATATTTAAGGTAGAGAAAAGAAGACAGGAATGGCCCTATATATTGTTTTATAAATGTCTTAAATAAATATCTTATAATAAGTTTGACCTATGTCACCTCCATTATTTTTTATGCAAATAAAACAACTAAGAACTAAGAATGACCTTAATTCCAAACAAGGTCAAAATCTGAGTTTCTGAAAGGATATAAACTTTGGAGGCAACACTATCCAACCTAGTACCATATCCAACTATTTTCTACTAGGAAGTAGGCTCTTCCAGCTAGAAAGTGTATCTCCAGGCCAGCAAACCAGCTTCTGATAACTATTCATTTTAGGTGGCATTACAGTTCCAATCAGAATGCCCCTGGTCTCTTCCTTGGGCAACATTTACCTCAAATCTTTGCCCCTCAAGTTTCCATTGAATTCCTTTGGATTCATAATATTTCTTCACTGTGGTAGGGTTGGGAGCTCAGTTCAGAAAGGTCTTCTTTCAATGTATAATGTAACATATGCTTTGTCTTCCATCTCTCTTTGTCTTTGAAATGCTACTAATTTATGACAGTTAAAAGGGTAGTCATTTTAAATATGTGTGTGTCTAATGTCTTCTATTAAGGAAAGGAGTCTGCTAACCTACCCTTAACTAAATAAAACTGGGCCCTTCAATTGGGAAATTGATCCTATTTTCCTTTAATGAGGGCTAGTCAAACAAGATGAAGAAATATCCTGTATAAACATCTAGATAAGGAGAATAAATCTTTGGAATTGTTTGACTTGTTTTTGTCTGAATTGAACTATGTTCTTGTATATTTGTTCCACTAGGCACTTATTTTAAATGACAGAAAGGTCAAAGTAAAGTTCTTTCCTATTGATTTTATAAGCACTAATGACATAAGCACTTAAAAATAGAGATTAGACATTAATTTAAAATTGGAAGATTAAATACATAAAATACTCAGAGAACTCCTGTGAATGAGAAATAAGTCAAGACAACTCCACAAAAATGAACAACAGGGAAAATTAAGTATAATTTTTGTAAATGAAAGCAGATTACTTGACTTCTCAGAAGTGAGAAAGCTGTCAGCAAGGGAAGCAACATGCAATGCCCAACCACCCAAAGAGGTATGGATAGGTGGCCAAAGGTATGGAAGAGGGATTGAATGTGGGGCTGAAAGCAGGAGACTTGGTTGCAAGTTTATATAAGAAGTTTTTAGTGTATATAAAAAGTCTTTAGACATCCAGATCTCCTCTGCAGTGAACCCAGATGATTGGAGAGATCGACAGGGGATATATGGATTGAAGGACACTAGGCCCTGTGTACAGCAGCATATCTTACTCAAAAGAGGCTGATAAAGTGAATGTTTGCATGCTGAATTCTGAAAGTCCCAGCACTCTTCTCTCTATCATGACTAAAATGTTAACAGATTGGTTTATTATTTAAGGTATAAGATTAGAAATTTCTCTTCTCAAAATCTAACCATTGCAAGAAAAGATATTTACATTAGCATTCCCAAGTGACATTACCCAGTTAGATTAGCCAAAATTGAAGTTTACATTTGATGTGCTACACCTGTTCTCAGAATTTCCAGACAGCTTTTTGGTCCTTCATTCTTAACTATGAGCAAAGAATAACAAGTTATCTGACTAATAACTCTAACCTGAAAGATGAAGAACAGAATGAAAGAAAATAGAAAGGAATAAAAGGAGAGAAAGAGAGAGGGAACAAAATTTAGAGGGAAAATATATTTTGTAGGAGCAAGATAACTTTAAAAAAGACTATAAATAAATACTATTATCACTCAAAGAGATAAATATAAATATCACCCATAAAATAAATTAAGTACAGTTACTACTAAAAAGAAGAAATTTCCTGAGATCAATATTTAGCTCTTAGAAATATAAAGCATAATAGCAAAAAAATTTAAAAATTTGATGGTAAGATTGTGAGATAAACCTTCCATCTTTCTGAAAATAAAGTAAAAATATAAAATTGTGAAAAATTATTTTACAGATGATTTGAAGACTGAATTTCAAACTAGATTTTACCAGGACAGAAATACTTTGGAAGTGCATCAGTGAAAACTTACAAGTCTTAAAAATAAATCTTGATATCAAATATTAGGACTATCTTTTTTATTTTTTATTTTATTTATTTATTTTTAAATACACCTTTATTGATTTCAGAGAGATGAAAGGAGAGGGAGAGAGAGATAGAAACATCAATGATGAGAGAGTTGTCATTGATCAGCTGCCTCCTGCATGTCCCCTACCAGGCATTGAGCCCACAACCCATGTGCCCTGACCGGGAATCGAACTGTGATCTCCTGATCCTAGGTCAATGCTCAACCGCTGAGCCATGCCAGGCCAGGCGTATTAAGACTATCTTAATTAAAAGAGAAAATGACTATTTTAAAACATTTCATATTTAAACATGACAATTATGATAATCACGCATTTATCCTGGCAGTATCCAAGAAGGTGGAATGGGAACTTGCCTGAGACTGAGGAAAACAAGACTCAGTCCATCTTTACTCCTAACCTGAGCTAATTACCTCTCTGTCATTCCATTTCCTCATTTTGGGTTATTGATCTTTGAATTCATTTAAAGTTCAAACCTCTTATAATTTAATACTAAATACTTACTGAAGCTGTAGCATATATGTACACAGCTTATATCTTTTATATTGTTGCTTTTCCTAACCACAGAAGAATACATGCATCACAGCATTGCCATTAGGTGGCTCTTGTGTTACTCACACTGGACATCGTTTCCACTTTAACTATTCACTCTTGGGTCCTGCCAGTTCTGTCTTGTTTTAGGCCTGCTGTGCAGTTGCCAGCTGCTCAGTGGGACATCAAAGTGACACTGAATTGGTAGGAAAAGTTGATAAACGATATAGAGTGAGAGCCACTTTGAAGTCCTGCGGTGTCACCAAAAATACCACTGTGAAACCAAAACAATGAGAAGTAGGGGGCAGGGCATGGACCACCACAAGAAATGGCCCTCAGGGGATAGAAAATCAGTTCCCAGGAAAAGTATTAACAGTAAAAGGAGATGATAACATAAAAGAAAAGAATAAAAGTAATAAAGAATATATGTCTTTCCATTTTATTTGTAAATTTTTCTAAAATCCATGATAAGTTAGCCTCGGAGACTTTCATTTAATGCATGGCCAGAGCTGCTGTTTCAACATGTCTAGCTATGAATTGTGAGACGATAGTGTATATAGACACTTCTAATGGGGACTTCTATTCTAAACATTGTCTTCTCTGTTTCATCATCTGTTTCATTTTTTTAAAAGTACACTTGATTACTGAAGAAAGGGTTAGAAAAAGCAATGGGCATCCTATTTAGTGATGTGAATTCACTTAATGTGAATTCTCAAAAGTAAAAGCGAAAAAACGTGATCTGCTTGTAAGGAAACACCAAGATAATCAGGAGCAAGTGTACGAAGCAGCACACTCAGGCAGAAATAAAACTCATTAGGGCAGCATCTGCTTGTTGGGCTTTTCCCACTCTGGCCTCCAGAATCAATGTCAGAGTCAGGTAAGACTTAAAGGATACATTTCAGATACCTTTTACAGAGTCTGTAGGAATTCTTCATAGAGACTATATTGGCAACAAACAGGTTTTGGAGAAAATTAAATGCACACTCTAAAAGGATAACACCTTTGGCTGTAATAATAGTGAGGTAAGTAAATTATAAATTAAATCTCTTTCTTTACTAAGAAAGTATGACCACCTTTTGCCAGTTTGGCAAAGGAGGCTGCCCTGGTCCAGTGGATCTTGGTGCCACATCTATTCTGGGAAAGCCTACTACTCTAGCTATCCAGCTGTTCTTTTCCAATAATTTTCTCAAAGCACTGCCTTATAACTGAATTTTGGAGGATATATATCCCAGTCCACAAATCCAGGCGTAAATGATATATAGCTTCATTTATATGTTGAATATATATAACTTCAACGTGTCAATTTTCTAAGACTTCTTTAAACACCATGGGGTGGATATGGGTGTGCTAGAACCTGGTTTCCACCTGATTGGTCCATGTAGGCATCTGCTGGGACATCTCTCAATCTCATTCTTCTTGGCAACATAACTTCAGATCTGTCATGAATTCAGTTAATTCTGTCCCATGCACTGTCACACAGGAATCTATCTGCTTCTTCCAGGTCATGCTGGGGCAAAAGACTCAGAAACTGCTAAAGTCAACATGTGCCCCAATACATCACAAAACAATTTCTACTTTTGGGTGTTGCCTTCTCTCTGTGCCACAAGTAGCCTCAGCTCTCGGACTCAGAAACCTAGTTGAGATTTTTGCTGTGATCCTATTCTCTGCTGGGGATGCGAGGCATGGAGGCTCTCTCTCAATTGACCCATTAACTATAGACTGTCATCACTTTTCCTCCAGTCCTTGGAATTTACCATCATCTCCTATCAGGCTTGCAGAGTATTTAATACTCTGATTTATGGCACATCACTTCTACTCCAGATTCTGACTGTAACCAGAATCATATCATTTTCACGAGGGCAAGGGTCTCTTAGGTAGCTTCAGGCTCAAGGCAGGTAACATAAGTGTCTAATAGATGTAAGATGATAAACATAACTGATATTGTGCCTCAGTGCTGGGGATACAAATATTTGAGCAGGGACTGAGGCCAATGGAAGAGCATGTGTCTAGCAAAAGCAGACAGCTGATAATCAGATACTTCCACAGTTGCCTTCTGGGAATATGCCCCAGTTGCAAGCTCTTCTGAATCTTTTAGAGAAGCCAGATATATATAGATAGATAGATAGATATTTATATATATAAAATCTCCCAATTTCAAATGTTGGCCACTATTTCTATTTTAAACAATGTGTGGGCCAACATCACAGCAAGCAATAAAACATTTCTCCAGGAGAGGTTTGTCCTGAGGTTTGCTAATTTGAGACCTCTGCTTTAAGTACTTTGCACTTTAATTTAAGAAATTTTTTTTTTAATTTTATTTTTTTAGTACTTTGCACTTTTAAAAACCAAAGTCAGGAAAAGATTCCGCAGCTTCTATTCTCCACAGTGACATATATCCTTCCTTGTGGCAATGAACTGAAAATGGCCTAGTTGTTTGAATAAGTTCAGGCAAAAAAGGGAAAATTCAGGGTAAAAAATAACTCAAAAGCAAGTTAACTTAAAAATATCACCCCATTGTAGGTGTTTTTGCTTCTTTCTGGAAGGCTCTGGAAGCTGCAGTGAACCATCAGTCTGAGTTCAGTGTGCTGATGGTCTCGGTCCCTTCTCCAGTGTCTGGGTTCAGTGTGCTGATGGTCTCGGTCCCTTCTCCAGTGTCTGGGTTCAGTGTGCTGATGGTCTCGGTCCCTTCTCCAGTGTCTGGGTTTTCTCTGTGTTCTTTCTGGGGGACCACTGAAGCCCTACAAAGAAGAATACTCTCTTTCTGGAAATAAAACTGCTAATGAATCTTAGCTAATGTAGACATCTGGACCTGGATGCTTCCTTAAATGATGGGGACCTAGGCTCAGAGACAGCTTTACGCAATTCAGGGCCAGGCTAAAGGGAAAAACCTCCTTATCTTATCCAGGAACAATTTTTTTTTCCAACTCTACCTTGTCCGATATTAGTATAGCCACTCCAAATCTCTTAAATTATTATTTGCTTGTGATATCTATCTTTTTACTTTTTGTTTCTTTAGTTATATTTTTGAGTTATTTTATTAATGGTTGTCCTAGGGGATACAATTAACATTTACTTTAAGCAATCTAGTTCATATGGATATCAGTTTAATTTTAATACTCTACAAAACTCTCTTTTAATGGAGGTCCATTTCCTCCTCAAATCTTTTTACTATGATTGTCATCCAAATTATGTTTTTATTATTTATAAGCCCATTAACATGTCTTTATAATTATTACTTTATTCAAGTATTTTAAGTCTGATAGGAGAAGAAAATAACTACAAACAAAAATATTTTTCTGTGGTCTATTACATTGACCTGCATAGTTTCTATTTCTGGTGCCCTTTATTTCTTTGTGTAGATTCAAGTTTCTGTCTTGTGTCCATTTCATCTCAAGAACTTTTTAAATAATTCTTGTAGGGCAGGTACTAGTTAGCAATAAATAATATTTTTTTGGAAAAAATATAGATTCTTAATTTTTCTCTCATTTTTGAAGGATAGCTGTGATGGATATAGAATTCCTGCAGGAAGTTTGTTTTTTAGTTCAGCACTTTCGATGTGTCTTCTTGTTGCTTTCTGGACTCCAGAGATCCTGATGAGAATTTAGCTATTAATCTTTCAAGGACCCTTTGTATGTGATGAGTCATATTTCTCATTCTGTTTAAAGATTCTCTCTTTGTCTTTTAAAAATTTGATTATGTTGCCATGTTGTGCCTAGATGTGGATCTTTTTGAGAGTGTACTACTTTGATGTCACTGCACTTCTGGGATGTGTAGATTAATGTTTTTTTAATTACATTTGGGAGTATTTGGCTCTCATTTCTTCATGTTCTTTCTGTAACTTTCACTCTCTCTTCTATTCCTGGATTCACATTATGCATATTTTGGTGTGTTTGCTGGTATCCCACAGGTCTCTGTCTGCTAATTTACTTAATTCATTTTAATTTTTGTTCTTAAGATTAGATCATCTCATCTGACATATTTTCATACTTGTTATTCTTTTTTTTCTGTTACCACAAACCTGATGTTGAGCCCCTCTAGTAAGATTTTTATTTCAGATATACCTTTCAAATCTAGAATTTCTATTTGGAATTTTCTATAACTTCGATCTCTTAGTTATATTCTTTGCTTGGTTAAACAGTGTTTCTTATTTTATTTTAGTCCTATAAACATGGTTTCTTTTAGTGTGTGTGTGTGTGTGTGTGTGTGTGTAGATAGATATAGATCGATGATAGATGATAGATAGATAGATAGATAGATATAGATAGATGATAGATGATAGATAGATAGATGATGATAGATAGATAGATAGATAGAGATAGATGATAGATAGATAGATGATAGATAGATAGATAGATAGATAGATGATAGATAGATAGATAGATAGATAGATAGATAGATAGATAGATGATAGAAGATAGATGATAGATGATAGATAGATAGATGATAGATAGATAGATAGATATAGATAGATATAGATAGATGATAGATTAGATAGATAATAGATAATAGATGATCCAAATCCTTTGTCTAGTAAGTCCACCATTTACACATCCCCAAGGACAAATTTTATTTATTGAAGCCCAGGCATTTTAAATTATAAAATGTGGTAATTCTAGGAGTCAGATCCCTTCCCCTCCCCAGGATTTATTGTTGCTGTTGTTGCTTATTCCTAAGTGATTTTCCTGGACTAGTTATGTAAAGTCAGTATTTTTGTCAGGTACAGCCACTTTGTTTAGCTTAGTAGCCAGAGAATGATTGAATAGAGACTTCTTTAAATGACTAGAATACTAGCTCTCCCATTCTTTACTGAGAGACTCCTTGTCTCTGTTGGGGTGGGCTTTCAATGCTCCCAAAATTTACAAATTTGTATTAGCCGTCACTTCCTGTCTGTTCAGAGTCTCGAGGTCAGCCAGGCATGAGAGATTGTGTGTCCTCAAGTCTCTCTTGGTCATAAGCACAGTCTTGCACAGGCACATGGCCTTCTAGATTCCTAAGAATTGTTCAGATTTTTCAAAGCCCCTGAGAGACTCAGATTTTCCAGATTTTCCTTTTAAATATGTTGATGAGATTCTTGACTCCAAATATCACCAATTCAGTGTGTTAAATAATTGTCACTTGATTTTTAAATAAACTCAAGTGGATAGAGTTTTACCATTTAGTGAGCTCTGCCGGACAGGTCAAATGATGGTAGTTTATGGGGATGAAGCTTTTCAGGGATCCTCAAATCCCTTCTTCCATCTCCAGTGGCTACTGGGCTCCTGGTTTTTACTATGACCTTGGTTGTGAGGATGTTCATTTTCTATGCTCTGGATTATCTATGAAGAAGTGATAGAAATAAGGTATTAAACTTCTGCAGAGTTCATGGTTCTCATTGAGATTCAGCCATTTTTCTGGAGTAAACATTCCTCAAATTGCTAAAAGTCTTTAGTTAATTTCCAAAGTTCTGAAAAAATGAATTTTGACAATTCCTCTGTGTCCCATTGTTTTATGCAGGAGCACATTTTCAGAGGCCCTTCCCCATCCTCCTGGAGGTCCTCATCTTTGGTGGTATTAATTTTGGTCACTTGGATAATATAGTGTTTGCCAAGCTTCTCCATTATAAAATTAATTGTTTATCTTGTAATTAATAATAACTTTGTGGAGAGGTAAATTGGGTCTATGAAGTTATCCTGTTTCTAATCAATATTTCAATTCATTTAACTTATGGATTCTTATTTTATTCAATGTCTTATAATCTGTTATTATCATTATTTATTTTAATAATCAAATCATCCCAGAATAGTCAAATGTAAGCCATTTTAAGCAGGCTTTTGCCTTTTGATATGTCCCCCTCATTCTCTAAGAACTTCATTTCCATAAAAGACAGACATTCTAGATCATCTTTTATTTTCCTTGCCTGGCCCTGAAATAAAATATTTTTCTAAGGTGTTCTGGCCCTCTCCAGTAGAAAATGGTATACAGAAACCGAGACCTGGGCTCTAGTTGTCCCTACATTTATAGGAGAGTCACTTCACTATTTCTAGGTCTTTGCAGCTGACAGAGTTAGGGAATATGTGTGTGCGTGCGTGTGTGGTTTGCATGTGCATGTACACATAAAAGCATGCCTGTTCAAATATAAGTACAGGAGATATGTATATCACACTTATATATATATTTACTTCTGTGAATAGCTATATACAGGGGGTTGGTAAAAGTAGGTTTACAGTTGTTCCTGTGGAAAACGACATGCAGGTTATGATTATTACAATAGCTTTATTAACTCTATGTTTTACGTGCTCACAACTGTGAACCTACTTTTGCTCCCATCATGTATATTGAAAACTTAGACTTCATTCCAATAACTCCAATTCCATTAGCACAAAAACCCCCGCTTTACGCTATTTTCATCCTCATATGTACCCTCCATCCCCCACAACTACCCTTACTATAAATATATTTACTTATTTAAAGAAACCTGCCTTTCTAAAACCAATCTTCCATTGCCAGTGTCTCCATGCCAAGGTCTCCTTCACTCAGCTTTGGCTCAAGCCCACCTGGCAGATCACAGCGCCCCTGCGCCCCGTGGATGTGTCCCCTTTCCCTCCCTGAGCTAGCCCATGGCCCCGACAAACAGCCTTCTCATGTGCACTGACTGAAACCCTGACCTGCCTTCTGCCTTCCTCGGAAGTCCTCCTCGCTCCTCCTGACCTTGGTACCCCGTGCTGCACTGCTTCTCCGGTCCTCCGGGGATGAGGCCCTTTTTATCCCGAGTGGGCACTGACACTTCATGGTTGGCCACCACCCACAAAGCTGCCTCTGCACCTGGCTGGGCTCTGACACAGAACGCCCGGGTGCCATCAGAGGAAAACCTCCTGCCGGTCAGGCCCAGTGCCCTGAGCCAGGCCAGCCCTCTGGGTGGATGTCCTCAGCGTGCTCGGGCAAGGGGAGCCCCTCACGCCCAGCCACAGTGGGTAAGCATCCCCTGCTCCAAGTGCCACCATGCACAACCCTGCACACTGGCTGTGAGAGTGAACTGATCAGAAAAGGGAAAGGAAGAAACAAACCACTTGGAAATTTTACATCATGGTTTTATACAATATGTCATACATCCCAAAGCTGCACAAATATAATTTGTCTAGTAAAAGGAATACATTTACACTGTTGCTACTGTATCTTTCAAAATAGTGCAGTGTTGTTGTTTTTTATTCTAAAATCTCTGACCAACTGCTAAATTTTGTTTATAGGATACATTTCTTAGCTTGGAGCTGTTATTAAAGAATGCAGGCACACAAAGTCAATGACTTCAGATTTTTTAGTTGAATTTATAGAAATATTTGTATGATTCAAATGAAAAATTTAGGTATACTTCAAAAGGGAGTACAAAAATTGCAGCCACATACTATGCCCAAATACCTTTGGATTTTCACTGGTTTAAAATGTAAAATATGAGTGATTTCTAAATAGTTAATAGCCCTGGACATTATTCATAATCAAACAAAGCTTGGAACCCTGTAATCCTTTCCAGCAACATATAAATATATTCTATATAAAGGGATAGCAATATACATAGATATGTCCTATACAGTGCCTGTGTGCATCAAGAATACATAGTTAGCTATATGTTAATCTGTTACAAGTATTTGTATGCACTGTGAATATATATGCACACAGTTAATCATATATTATCATGCATGGACATTTCAGGAGTATTCATTTTCATTAGATTATGAATTGAGGCTTGAAAGCTTGTTTCTTTTATTTGGCAGATCAAACAGTCCTTGTTTATTTTTATTCTCATAGCTATCTTGCAAAAATAAAATAAAATAGAAAACGAAAATAAGTTGCACAATAAGTTAATTCTTCTAACTTCAAGCTGATATCCAGAGAGAGTTAAGAAAATAAGAAGAAAAACAGAACAACGCACGAACAATTCTTCTGTTATTAATTGAATTCCCTTTTAACTGACCGAGGTAAGGAATGTTGAAGTTTGGATAATGAAATGTCACGGCATCATCATTCTTAAAAAAACAAAAACAAAAAAAGAAGAGGGGGGAAGTGTACGGTCAATTGTTGATAATTATCATGTTAACCTATGAATGCTTCATTGTGGGGATATTTGAAAACTATTTTCTCTAGATTTTGGGGGGAAAAGATATTAGAATAATGGATTATTTCTTATATTTGTGTCCAAGTAAATTTTTAAAATTCAAGAAGATCAAAGTTCAGCAGCAAAGCATGAGGAATTGTACTGCAAAAGCCATAACTGCAACAAAATCAATTAGACAATTTTCCTCGATCGCATTAGAAGCTTTGACATCACACATTCCGTTTACTTGCTTCTGGCCTAATAACCCTCTGCATGCTGGGGAAAATCTTTGTTCTCTGATAGAAGTAATAAAGCTGTCTGCACGATTCCCTCTTATGAGACACGGAGTGTTCCTATTTTATTTAATCTATTGGTGTGAAGCCTTTTCAAAGTAAATACTTCACACACACTGAACAGAGAAAGACATGCAAAGGGCTGGCCCGAGCAGTGTAAAAATTAAAAAGTGCCCTGTAAAGAAATAATGATGGCTCTCTAAAAAATTAAATAAATAAGAATCTTGGGTCAAGTGGGCCTTGACTCTCACTGCTAGCAGAGTGTGCAGCTCTTCATAGCCTCCCAGCCCCCCCCCCCCGTTCCATTCAGTTGTCCCTGCTGAATAGAAAGCACGACGAAAATGAAGAGATCTAAATGCCAGCGGGAGACGAGTCGCATTCTTTTAGGCATGTCCTGAGCCTAGTCACCCAGAACAACTTGTGATCCCTGGACAAAGCCGTTCACAGCAGGTGGCCATATCAAGAAATTTTCCTCCTGGAATTAGATATTATCCCAGGAATCGCCAGTGAGTCAAACATAATGCCCCATCCTGCTGGGTCAAGTAGGATTCCATTTCAATTTCTTTACACAGCGATGCGTTTCATCTTGTCTGTGTACAATGACAGTGCTCAGGCATGAAATAAATTGAAGTGCCTGAAAGGCAGAATTATCCCTTGAACCTGCAGCATTCCCAACCCCAAAAACATACATTGTCAAGTGAGTTCCAGATAAGCAGGATCTTCAGCAAGTGTTTGTGCTGGTTGGCTTCCTTTAATCATACTCCCTTTTGTAAAATGGATTTTCAAGGGGAGAGATAAATCATTGCAGAGGGGGAAAAAAGGTCATTTTCAAAAGGTTTAAAAGGTTCATTTTGTGTGGCTTTCCAAGGTGAAACAGGTAATTCAGAGTAGTGAAAGTCTTTTGTGATCAACTTAATTTATCCTTCATATTACCAAGAAAAAAACTATTGAAATAAGACTGAGTAAAGTTCTTTATAACAAAGTTCCTAAGGATGGAAAGTGATTTCTTGTTTGCTAGAATACTCTCCACACTAGCAAATGAAAATTTAGATTGAGAGCAAGATTTTCTTCCACCTCTTCTTCAGAAAACATAATGTTTTTCTGGGTGTCTGGCAGATGTATTTCAGTACTTTTATTAATAACTTACCTTTGCCTACAAAGCATAGAGTTAGCTTCAGCATGACTGTGGGGCGAGACAAAGGACATCTTCCTCCATCATCAGGTTATGTGGGAGACCTTTAGGTAGATATAGAAACCTGTGATAAAATCCAAAGGATAACATTTTATTTTTGCTTTACTAGGATGAAAGACCTTTCTTTAGTAGTCAAATATTGTTCAATCTTAAACTATATTCCACTTGTGAGAGTAGTTATCTTGAATATATTTATGGAAGGAATTAATACAGAAAATAGAAATACCTTAAATTTTAATAATTTAAATACCTTAAAAACTTTATGCAAAAATCACTATAAGAACAAAAGGAAAAAATAAAAGGCATCATACTTGGTTTGGGATTTAATGCATATTTTCTGTAAAATTATTTTATTTTATTTTGGCTTCTTTGATAAAATTGTGCATTGTTTAGGCAGTGTAGAAGTTATTTAGAATGCCAAAAATAAGTATATTTCAAGTTATTACACAAATTTAGAACAATTATTTTTATCTGTGTAAATGAATATTCAACAGTGATCCCCACATTGAAGTGAACTTAAATACCAGATAATAATTGATCATAAGAGTTGCTTTCTTCCAAATCATATATATTGTTTGATTGTGTATATTGTGAAGTGAATTGCTATAATTCTGCAAATTAACTGCGGCTAGAAAAAAAAGCCAGGCAATTATGAATGCACATATTTGCTCACTCGTCACACAGAATTTAATCTGAGGGGTCTAAGGGAGCTATAAAAAGAGAAACAGTTGTTACATGATAGCTACCTGGGAGGGCCAATTTAAAAGAATCCCATTCATTGAAAAGAAAGGGCCCTGTGATTTTAGAAATTATGTTAAAAATATGAATCAATGACTAGGTATTTCTAATATTTTTGTTGTTTACTAACTTCAATGTTTTTCACCTTTTTTTATTCCATTAATTTTTAAAAGATCTACTGATATAGCTTAGATCTGAGCTCTGAGAATTTCTGTAGTTTTCCTAAGCATATCCAGATACCTACCACTTTGAAAAAGACAATATGTGCTATTAATTTTTAAGTTTTTCTCCAAATTCTTGTAGCATTTCATCTTTATTTATATCAATATTTATATTTCTCTGATACATTTATATTTTTCCTATAGTGAATACATTTAAGTTGTAGCTCATGTTATGTAATTTTATATACATCATTATACGGTAGCTCAGTGTTTTATATTAAAAGTTGAACATGGTCAATACCTGTTTAATAATGCACTAAAAATTAAATGTTCTATTTAACAAACAAATATACATTTGAAATAAATGTGTAAAAGTAAATAGAAAAGGACTATTTGCCTTACAAGATAATTTTCATTTTAAGATGAAATATTTTTCTTTATTTTATTTTTTAACTTTATTGTTGACAGTAGTAGATATTTTCCTTTTTAAAATTTAAATATCATCTTAAAACTAGAAAAATTGAATATCTAAATTTTTAATTCTTCATAATTTTTAGAATTTAATTTCAAAATTCTGAGTAGACATATATAAAATTATTATTGTGGAAGAAATATTTCACATGAATTCATTAATATATGAATGAATTCAAGTGGCTAATAAAGTACTTTCAGAAATAATTTTTTCAGCTTTTATGTTTTTTGCAAGACTTCCTCATGAATATTTGTCATAAGCTTTGTCTGAATGTTCTTCTTCAGCCATGTATGGGTCTTCAAAGGAAAGAGAAGTATTTTTCCCCCTCTACTCTTATAATCTATAAAAAGTAAAAATGTTCTGCTCCAAATGGAGACTGTTTATGATGTTGTCCACTGGTGAAGACAAAGTTATAAAAGAAGTTTTACCTTCTGCCTTTTAGTTTTTTAACATGTAAAATCATCAAGGCTTAAGGAAAGGAGTTTTTTGTTTTGTTTTAACAACCTATATACAGTAAATAGTGGAATATTTTTGCATTCAGGGTTCTACACAAAAATGTTGAAAAACCAAATGTGGCAAACAGGATGGGTTAGGATTTGGTACAATATCAACCAGCCACCAATTCCTGGCCCCTTAAATGGGTTCTCTCCTGTATGACCTTATGTGGCATTAGGGCTTCCCTATCAATGAAGTCTCTAGCGGCCCAGGCTGAGGTAGCAGAGATCGTCTCAAATGTTGCTCATCACCATTGCAGAAGGAAAAAGAGAGTGTGGTAGATTCCACACGGGCTGTGAGAGTTATTATCTGGAAGTGAGTTGTGTCCACTTAAATTTCACTGGACAAAGCAAGGCCAAGGCGTGTGGCCACTAACTACAAGAGGATCGGGAGTATAATCTTATCATGTGCCTGCAAGGCAGAAACAGCAGAATTATTAGTGAGCAGAATTAATGACTGCCTAAGCAATTTTTGCCATCTGTCTTCTCTTTTTCACATCCCACAAGATATTAAACTTCTCCTATGTCTGTGACTTTAAGAATCACTTAGGATCTATTCATTTAATACCTCCCCTTTGAAAAATGCCAGGATCTCCTTGTAGAGCTGTGAGAGTTTCCTCACTCCAAGCTGGACTCTTCTCAAAACATTTTAGTTTGATTAACACAGGTGATCAGCTTCTGCGTATTTTAATTGAGTATTCCTTTCATTGGTAGCCACTGTTGCATTCAGTATTTTTGCTTTATTATTAACATCAGAGTCTTGGTTATTAACAGGAGTATCTTAACTAACTAATAAAAACACCTGTAAGCACTTTAAGACAGTGAAGCATTGTACTGAACATAAAGGCTCATAGTTCACTTAAACACAGACGTTGCCCAAATGCCACCCGGGGTCAAGGATAAAAGTAGTGGAGGAACAGCCGGGGCCAGGGATGCATTCTAGTAATAAATTCCGTGCCCCCTACAGCTTTGTGTCCTCAAGATTATTTCTCTTATAGCATCTGTTCTCAAAACATTTCAGACCCACCGTGTGAGAGAGAGTATCTGCCCACAGGGACAAGAGAAAACATGTTTTTAAAAGAAGACGAAGAAAGGACTGTTTGTTTTGGATGGTGCTTTAGAGACCTGAAGGGAGAGATTTGGAATATGTGGAATGTGGTGTGAGAGATGGTGTGGCTGCGAACCACATGGTTAAGAGAGAAATAGATGATAGTGATCTAATGAGGATCAGAAAAAGAAGACTGATAAAACACAGGGCGCTTACAATGATTTCTGGTTTGAAAGTACCTTAGTGATTTCTCAGGGAAAAAGTTTTCTTGATGATTTAGCTTGGGATATGAAAGCCAGAGCATTTAACCTTGGATAAGAACTGAACTGTAAAACCATGACTTGGGGGGGGGGGGAGGGAATCAAAATTTTCAAAACAAAAATAAACTGTGGAAGTAAGGATAAGGGTAGGAAAGATAATGTCAAGAAGTTAAGAAGGTAATAGCTGCTTGTTCTAAATCTATATTGAGGATAAATGTAAGGTAGCTTAAAGGTAAGATCAAGGCAAAAAGTTCAATTTAGTTGAAAATATATTTGTTAATGAATGTGTTATGGCAAGTGGAGGAGTTTATGCTAACTTAGATATTTAAGGATAATTAAAATAGTGAACTATTTCTCTTCCCATTCCCAGGGATTTTGAGTGTAAAGACAAAAACTAATATATTATGAGTACCCTGTAGAAGAAGGCCAAAGATATCCTAAGGAATGAAACACACACTGAAATAGAATTCTCAGAGAATGCAGGAATATAAACTGTAACCTGTATTATTATAAGATACAGGGAAAAAAGTACTCTTCTTAAACTCATCATATAATGGAAACAAATTTCTAGACTAATTTTGAAACAAATGCACGTTACTTTCACTTTTTCTAAAGAAAATATAACTTTGATGTTGAGCTGCTGAGGAAGAACCCACAAAAACCTTGCTATATATAACCATAACTTCCCCGCAGGATCAGAGCAGCAAAGGTGGAAGAGAGGATAATGCGGCACTGGTTATGGCTGGATCATTTTGAATAACTGAACTAGAGGAATCTGAAGGGAGGTGGTGAAGCAGAAAGAGGAGGGGGCAATCAGGGAATCAGGAAAGTGGCATAAAGCAAGGGACAATGCTTTGGGAAGTGATCATTAAAAAATGTTTGGCTTTAAAAAATACTATATGCAAAGTCAAATATTAAATTTGAGGTAATTTGTAGCTACAGAATTAGCACCCTGTCTGAGCCTCACACCCCTTTGATAAAGCCCACTATGGGTATATACACATACTTAACAATGGACAGTTTGTGTGTGTATGTGTGTGAGTGAGACTCAAGCTTCACTTTATGCCTCGGCCCCAAGCAATTTGAAGCACAAGCGTCATACAGGAGATGGTGCCATGAGTTGAACATGAGACCCTAAAGCCATCCTAAGAGCTTCAATACAGTAGAGAAATCTTGGAGAATTCTCTGGAATTCCAATGGGAATGATATGAGGGAGAAGTACCCTTGAGACAAACAGTTCCATTTCAGTGGTCAGGAAAACTTCTGATGACATCTTGATTTTTTGGTAAAATCAAGAATATAGTTTTAGGTTGTTCAATATGATTATTAAATCCTTTTATAATGTTCTTGGTGAATGGACAGCACATTTCATCTCTTCAGTTCAACCTGATACACAATTATTGAGGTCCTAACATAGACATCGTGTAAGTGTCAGATATACAAGTGTGAATAAGATACAGCTTTTATTGTTAAAGTCCTAAAAATTGATTCACCCCTTGAGCAGGAGTGGAGAGGGAGGCTGAGAAACAACCCCTACCAGCACAAGGAGAGAGTGCTCTCCAGCACTGTGCGTCAGAGGCTCTGAACCTGGAGATGAAGGGAGAGGGAAAGGATCACTTCAAAGAAGAGAATACTTTTTGATCAGGGGCTCGAAGGATGAAAAGAGTTGCACTAGGCAAAAAAAAACCACAACCGAAAACCACACACACACACACACAACACAGGCGTTTGGAAGTCCTTAAATGAGCACATAAAGATTGAAATTCCCTTTTTGATTGGGGTCAGCCTGGGAGTAACTTGTAACAAGAAAGGAGAGCAGGCAGGGTGCCTCTACTGGCTAGAGAGTAGGCAGGGATAGGTGTTACAAAGAAGTAAGATGCAAACATAAAATGTGATTGAAATGATATATTTTCTTGTTGCTAATTCTATGTTATGGAGTGCAACAACAGATTCCAAAACCATTCTACTTGTTTTCTCTCTCAATACCCTTCTTCCTGTACCTGTGTCTCAGTCACTATCGCCTTCCTCCAAGACACCCCAGCTAGAAAGATTAAACTCACCACTCAAGGTACAAATTTATCTTTTCTATTCACAAAATTCTTGGATTTGTGTAAAAAATAAACCAAAAGAATGAAACCACCCTCTACTTTCAACTGGTCCCTAAATTTATTCAGTGTATCACATAGAATGTTCCCAGTTTTGCTGATTTCTCTCCACTTTTACTGCAGAATCCCTAACTCAGGTCTTCATAATTGCAAAGCTGAATTTCTGCTGTTAGTTTCTCACTAGTGTCCTTGCATTCTCCTTATCAGTTTCTCCAAACCATTATCCAAACTGCCTGCAGATGTGTCTCCTCTCTGAAGTTCAGAAACACTTGTGTCACTTGTATGATCATGAATCTCAATGCCAAGATGCTTAATATGATATTATGACCATAAGTTCCTTGCATACAAGCTGCAAACAAATCCTACAAAATTATTCTCTCTCAGTGCTGGTTCATGGAATCCTCTCTCTTCCAATTGCCTTCCAAATCCTTATATACAGATACATGGAAAATAGTGATAGAGGCTTCACAACTCATCAGTTGCTAATATATATATGTTCATCTTCCATTTATTATGATTTTTCCATCCCAAGCCTCAGTCTATTAGAAAACTAGTACCAACTAGTACTCCATATTAAGAATATTGTGGCTTTTAAATTGCTAAACATTTGCAGAAAACTTACTTGATGTGATTAAGCTGTTGCTAACAGCATTTCCAAATTTGACTTCACTGACAGAGGTTCACATTTACTAAATCTGTAAGGGCCTGTCTTCATGAGCTAGGCTGAGGTAAGAGGTGAGGGATGTGGTGTAGAATAGGGAACTCATGACTTCTAGGTACAGTGCCTGCTGTTTTGCAAATCAGAACGTATAACCCTCAAGAAGTGGAGATAGTAGGAAGGAAGGAAGCCCCACGGGTCTGATTTATGTAGGTTCTCTGCCTCCACAGCTGCACAAGCCCTGGCCGGGCTGTGATTCACACTGTTGTGCCAAGCCTTTCTCCTGTTAGTGAACAGCATCTGCTTTTGGTGGGAAGAAAGAGTGGGCAGTCTTAAAATAGGGCAGGATCCATTTTAAAGCTTCTCTTTTAAATGATTTATCCATCAGCAAACTTTCAAAATGCATCACGGTGCCATATGCAAAAAACCAAAAACCAAATCTGACAAACTATGTCCAAGAAGGCTGGTACTGCTTCCATTGATCTAGTTATGAAAGCAATTTGTCCTCATTTTATGATAAGTAGAATCTCTTTTTCTTACTGTGGCTTTCTGGTTTCTTGCTAAATCACTTAAATTTGTAACTGAAAAGTTGTAATTAGAAACCCCAGCATCATAGATTTCATGAACAAAGCAAAGGTTAGGTTGAAATGCACTGGGTGAGTTTGACTGTATAGAGACAGGTAGATGGTTAGTAAATATTTTATGTTTTAATAGTTTGCATAGGTGGTTTTTTAAATAACAAAACTTTACATAAGGATAGTGAAATGCAATCACTCTTTCACTTTATCATGGAAAGCGAAGTAACTAATTTTAAATTATGTAACAGAGGAAATTTGAGGCTAGAAGTTCAAAATATCTTCCTATATTGTATGCAAAGAAATGACAGCTAGAGATACCCCAGTAAAGGAAAACAGTAAAGTTAAATCAGAAGGTTACATTGAAAGGATTTTCCCGCCTCACTAAAGAGATGAAAATGAGCCCTGGCTGGTGTGGTTCAGTTGGTTGAGCATCAACCCCTTGCACCGACAGGTTGCCAGTTCACTTCATGGTCAGAGCACATGCCCGGGTTTTAAGTTCGGTTCCTTGTGAGGCATACGTGGGGCAACAGATATATGTTTCTCTCTCACATCGATGTTTCTCTCTCTCCCTCTCTCTCAAAAGTCAATAAAAACATATTTTAAAAATAATTGAAAATTATCTTAAGATTATTCAATTCATATCGAATAAATATTGAGCATCCAATGCAGCAGTTCTTTTACTACTTTCAGAAAACCTCACGTTATAAAACAACGTTGTTTTAACATTTTATTGTGGAAATTGATTTAGAATTATCTTTGAAAGGAAATTTCTTTTCTGAGGAGTTCTTTTTTTTTTTTTTAATATGTTTTTATTGATTTCAGAGAAGGGAAGGGAGAGGGAGAGAGAGAGAGAGAAACATCAATGAGAGTCATTGATCGGCTGCCTCCTGCACGTCCCCCTGTTGGGGATGGAGCCTGCAACCTGGGCATGTGACCCTGGAATTGAACTTCAATCTCCTGGATCCTAGGTCGATACTCAACTGCTGGGCCACACTGGCCGGGCTCTGAGGAGTTCTTTCTCATTATTGAAGGGTAAGTGCATACATAGCAACAGGGAACCATTTAAACAGAGGCTCAAATGCCCTTTTCCAAATGGGACACGCTTTTAGTATTTTATACAAAAAGTAGAACAGTACACTTTCCTGCGGGATTTCTTCAACATATGTAATAGCCACTGTGATGCAACAAAGTATTATTGACCTGAAACTAATAAAATGGAACTTTTATCTTTCTTTAAGCTTTGATTTTCATTCTTTTTGGAGAATATGCAATAATGCAAAGAAATCTGGAATTCAACCAGAAAAATGTTTGCAGATTACTATTAGGCAATATGGACCACTTGTGTGGAAACCTGATTTTGTTTCCTGAAATTGTAAACTTTTTAACGTGGCACCCAGCTGCAGAATAGTAGATCACAGAAAAAAGTGGGGCAAATACGTTGCCTTCATTGATATTTCAATTGTTCTACC
Source organism: Miniopterus schreibersii (assembly GCF_964146895.1). Taxonomy (NCBI): domain Eukaryota; kingdom Metazoa; phylum Chordata; class Mammalia; order Chiroptera; family Miniopteridae; genus Miniopterus; species Miniopterus schreibersii. The sequence continues at coordinate 45,610,941 of NC_138107.1, forward strand.
AAGTATCATTTTTAGAAACATAGCCAATAGCCAGGTAAGCCAAGATCAAGAATAAATGAATAAATCTTCAGGTTTTTTTTTTTTTTAAGTAGCATAAAATTGCATTGGCTCGTTATAAAAAAAAAAAAAGCATTGGTAAATTTTGTTCAATGTATTTCAAAGCTTCTTTAAATTCTTCTTTCATCTGGTATGAAGAGGACAAGTTGTGAAGTATCCTTTAGGATTCTTAATGCAAACTATTTCTTCAAATAGGAAAGAGGAGAGGCAAAGTTTAAGAGCTCTTTGCCTTTGGAAAGTGGCAGCTTGAAGACACCCCTACATTCCTCAGCTGTTTAATGCCTTTTCCATGCGGCTCATCCGTGCATGCCTGCACACACACACACACACACACACACACACACACACACACACAAGGGCTGTGCTCATTTAATGGAAGATAGCTGCTGTTTTCATTTGAACTGATTAAGATATAGTTTTAAAAATAAGCTTTTGGCTTTCGAAGTGGCACCCGTAGTACTAAAGTGACATAATTCCGCACTTCTGTAATTCAAATGCGCTGCCACTGAGGCAAGGGGAGCAAGCGCCTCTGTGCAATTTTCCCCCTTTTCTTGTGAGTTAAGCAGATTTGCTCTTTAACGGTGGAGCTTCAGCGGATGATTATAACATCAAAGTGTGACAGACAGTGATTAGGTACTGCAGGGAGAGAGGCGGTTCAAAAGAGACAATTCATTCCTGTAGCTTAAAGGGACAATTTCCTCGGCCCAAACTGAAATAAACTCCGTGGTGCCAGGCTCCTCTGGCAGAAAGGAGAGTGGCGGCTTTGATGGTTCGCTCCCCTCCGTGTTCTGCATCAGGGCCTCTCCCCACCCGGCTTCCCCGCCTCACTCGCCCGCCGGCCGCATCTTCTGTGATCTAGCTTTTGACCCAATTATTTGGTGGCTTTGAGTACTTTTTATCAGCCGATTTCTCAGTAGCAGGAGCTTTTATTTGAATGCAACTGGCATCTGGTGTTATAGGCCGATTTTGTTTTATTTTTTTCGTTCAGCTATAATCTTTCCCAATGTGTGACCTCTCTGTGCTTTTAATGAAGCGGTTGGAAACTGTACATGCGGTATTGTTTAGTCAGGTCTTTGGGCATTTATTAGAAAGATTAAAAATTAGTGATCATTTGCTTATTTTATATTTAATTTTACTGTTTCTAATTCCCAATCTATTAAAATACTCTTTTCTGGGATACAATAATTATATTAAACATTATATCTCATGTTACTAAACTTAAGAAACCAAAAGTAATTTATATTTAATTTATAGTTCAGTTAGCAGAACCACCTTGATTCTTAACCAGATGCACTGCTTTAAATATAAAATTAATATATAGTATCTGAGATTTTAAAATAAATATTACATAATTTCCTGACATTTTAAATGGTAAATTAAATATTCAACTTTGTTTTCTCCTGAAAAAATGCCAATCCTTTTTATGGAGTGTGAATTGTTTTTAAATATACTTTTAGAGACCTATAATTATAAATCTTTTAAATTATGCTACCCATACAGCGAAACGCAAATATATTATTGAAACATATGGGCTTTTTTAATATTAAATTTACACTCACAGTGAGTAAATTATTGAGAAGAAATCAACTGCAACTAAGAAGCAATGAAAAAACCCATAGTATATTTATTCAAGGCATAGATATGTCTTTTTTCCTGAAATCGGTATCACCTAGTAGAATTTGCAACAATATTTTCTTGAGGTGTTTATAAATTTTCCACTTGGAAAAGGAAACAAGCTTATATAGAGTATATTCAAAATGTGAATAATTACAAAAAATATTTGAAAATAAATTAAAATGCAGTAAAACTCAAATAGATAACATTAACAATATTTTCTATAAGTAAATTTTTTCGAACATGTATTTTAAAAGTATTCCATCTCTCTATGTTCAAGTTTGAGTCCCTGCAGAAAGTTAGCATGTTATAAAAGTATATTGTAATATCGAGATCAAGTGTTAAATAGGAAGATTCCTAATCTTACTATTTTACTATTTAAAAATTCCAAACTAATAGTATGTAACATATTCTGCAGTACATTATTCTTATTAGTTGTTTTGAAATATTTATCATAGTGCTGTTCTTGCTGCTGCTCTTGTGTTATTTTTATATTTTAAACACCATGCTCTTAGCTTAGGCTGAATAGTGCTCCCTTACACATTCGGTGTCCTTTTTAAAACTCCTGTGCTGATGATTTCAATATTGTGTGACACAGTGCTACCTGACAGAACCTACCCTGAAGGTGTTTCACTTGTTATCAGATCCAGCTCTATCTGTCTGTCTATCTACCTATTTATCTATCTATCTAGTCATTCCATCAATCTCGACCTCAATGAACAAATTATTTGATATAATTAAATATGCATATATTTTTTAATCCAGGCTTTAAAAAATTGAGGGAGTCTTATAAAGCATATTTGCACATCTGTAAGCTATGTCCTTACCAGGGACACTGTTATTCATATTACTGACTATCTGACCTCAGGCAAAGAGCAGACTATATATAATTTATTTGTGGAGCTTCACAATCAAAGAAAATCATAAGAAAAATGACAATTTAAAGTTTGTTTTCTCCCATTTAAAAGTGAGAGAATTTGCTTAAAGTGTGGCTACTGGATTAGGCCATCTTTGTTAAGTGTACTAAGTAGACATCAAAATTGCTAACTTATAAATGTTCTTCAATTTTATAGATTTATAATTTTTTAAATAATGGGGTGTTTTAGAGGTTATTCTTTTATATTTTTAATTATAACATTTATCAACCTCTATATTGACACAAAATAAAAAGTAAATCAGATTATGAAAACCTTAGCATGCTTGCCTTGGCTGTGCTAAATAGAAATTTGAAACATAGATAGTATTAAAGATCATCAAATACAAGCACTTGTACCTAAGATTCTAAAATCATGTAAAGCTTCTCCAAGTAAGAAAATATATATTGCCTTCAGTATTTGGTGAAATTTATTAATTATCTAAGTTGTTCTGTAATTGTAATGTAGCAAAATGCTATCCTGAAAATAATAGTAAGTTTTTCTAAGAGCCTTCACCACTATAATTCTAGTTTTTCATATTGTAACATTCTGAATCAGGGTGTCAATGGCAACAGTTGCGACATGGCTGCCTTTTCCTTCACAGGTAATTAAACTTGCAGAATGGGAGTCCAGCTCTTACAAGAAAATCCTCCAGATGATAGTATCACTATGTTAAAAATTAATTTGATAGCAAAGAGGATACTGTTATGTAGAAAATATGAATTTTGATGGCTATGAGTCAAAGTTATTCAGAAGAATATTTCTGTATAAACAAACTTGAGTATAAAATTAATTTTAGAATAGCTTATACAATTTATTTTACTCATGGTATCTTCTTATGGATTACCTAATTTACACATGATAAAAATCAGTGATTAAATATGAGTTCATTGATTAAGTAAAATATCTATCATTTATTTATTTATATATTTATCATCTATCATCTATCTATCTCTCATCTATTTATTGTGGAATTGAAATCTATCTATATGGAAGGAGATACATAGGCATATCAGCATATGCCCCAACTGATAAGAAATATTGTATTATGGTATAACTGGCAGTTTGTTCTTTTTTCTCAGTAGTAAAAGCCAAAAGCTTTGATGCCATAAGTAGAGTATCCAAGTTCCCCCAGCAACTCCACCCATACCACCTGGGTATCTGTAGCATTAACTCTGTAAGTTCTCTTTATGTACTTTTTTCTCTCAATGACTATGTACAGGCCATTCCTGCTCAATAAAACACCCCTTTCTTAACTTCTCCACTTACTATGCTCCTTTAATTTTTAAAATCATTTTTAAAGGCACTTCCTTGGTGAAATTTTTCTCTGTTATCACATAATTATTATAGTATCCTGTCCATACTTCAGCTAGTACATAGACTACGTAGTACAATTTATCCCCCCCTTTCTCTCTCTTCCTCTATTGTACCATGACTATAGTATATTCATACACATACAGTATTTTTATATGTATATAAATGTTTTATCTAATTGATTCTAATATCCTTTAGAGCAAAGGCTAGGTTCTACTTAAGTATGATTGATTTTAAATACAGTTCTTACCTAAATGGTTTGGTCCCCTAACTATAACACTTTAGCATACGGTATGTTAATTTACTGTACATTTCCTTCATGTTTGCCTAGTCTCATAAATGTTGAGTAGGTAGTAAAAGCAAAAGGATAAATGGCTTCATAACTTAAATATATTAATCTTTAAAATATACATAACAGATACTTAGCAATGTCACTTCAGAAAGCACAATGCATGGAATTTATGCTCTCAATAAGTGATATCTGTGATGTGTTTGGTGAGGCTCAGTAAGTATTGCTTGAAATAATAAGGAAATAAAATTGTTAAAGAGTGATCATATGTCATGTATTTTCATAATCTATTTATATTTTACAACCATGGTTTTAAAAGTTAGTGTTATTTACATGTCAAAGCTAAAGCTGGAAATCTAATTTTTTGGAGTCATTTATTCTGAATGCCATTATGACTGATAATGTTTCTTCTGGGTTATTGCTGAGACCCAAGAAAATTCTGAATGGATTTGTGCAATTTATCCTCACTATGTGAAAAATCAGCACTTGCTGATGGCAGGTTAAAAATTGTCAATTTCCAAAAGAATCTCATATGTAGAAACGGAATGGTTTATTAATAAATTGATAGTATTTTCCAAAGATAACCCAAAAGATAACTTTACACATAAAGCAGTCTTTATCTTGCTTTATTACTTTTCAAAAGTATTTTCAAGATTAATATATTTAGGTTATAAAGCCACTTATCTCTTTGCTTTTATTTCTACTCAAACATTTATGAGACTAGGCAAACATGGAGGAAAAGTATGTGAAATTAACATATGCTTGAATGTTACAGTTAAGGGACTAAACTGTATAGGTAAGAATTGTATTGAAAAATCTATCATGGTTAAACCTGAACATTAATTAGCCTGATCAGAATAGGATACTATGTTACTTGTTGCACTCTTGTTTATGTATATTTTTATTATAAAGCTTCCTTAACTGCAATTGATCAAAAAACACCAGCCCAGCTGGGCGTGGCTCAGCGGTTGAGCGTCGACCTGGGATCCAGGCGATCGGGGTTCGATTCCCGGTCAGGGCACATGCCCGGTTGAGGGCTTGATCAATGACTCTCTCATCATTGATGTTTCTATCTCTCTCTCCCCCTCTCCTTTCCTCTCTCTGAAATCAATAAAGATATATTTTAAACAAACAAACAAACAAACAACAAAACACACCAAAATTATCCAAAACATTTTATTTCAATTATTTCTTCTCTTTTCACCCTTTCTTTAATAAACGTGTATTTTTCACCATGATGGCTTGTTATTTAACTTACGTTGTTCTCCTCAGTAGCAGGATCTGTGAATGCCCCCTTAAAAAAAAAAAATCATCAAATATGGCAGAATGATCAACGATCAGGTTTTTCATATTCAAGCCTGTTGGTTTTGTTTCAAAATACATTTTTCTTTTACTTTATGGGACTTTTTAATAAATCTCACTTCTCTCCTTAGTAGCTGTGTACCTCAGGCAGATTTTTTAACTACTCTGTGCCTAAATTTCCTCACCTGTAAAATGGAGATAATAATTATAATACTTCACTCACAGGAGTTTTGTGAGGATTAAAAGGATTAATAAATGTAATGTACTTAGAACAGGATACATAATTAATTGAGAGTTACTTTTGAGATTATTGCTATAATTCCATTTGTTTAAGAAAAGAATTCCTAGCTAAAATTTTTTCCATGCTCTATCATGCTATCTTGCTTCAAGTAAGTCAATCTTCTCTACCACAAAAAGGAAGGATAGGCTTATCCCATGATTCAAAAAATGACAGAACAGAAAGGTAAAAAAACAAGAACTAGATTTCAGTGCAGTGTATAAAAAGGCTCTGCCAGAGTGAAACTACTTGCTTTGTGAATCAGTAAGCTTTGTGGTTGGACAACTGTCCAGATGATTGCTGAAGGGATCCCTTAGATTGGTGAGAGGCTGGTTGCCAGGGCTCTTATTATTCTTACAAAAGAGTTGATGTTATTTGAAGGCTAAGTAGTATCAGCCTGCATGGGGTAATCTGAGGGGTGTCTACCTTACTCATGCTCTGACATAATGTTTGAAAATACATGTCTCTTTCTTTGAATCTTGAGTCCATAGCTGAAATACATCTAAAAATGTTCTCCTTTTAGTGTGGATTATTTAACAGTTATGTAAAAATGAACAAATTCTAGATGTGAAATCTCATAAAAAATAAGCTGGTGGATACTAAAGACAAATTTTATTTAAACCACTTAAGCCTGTTACATAGTCCCCAATTCACACAATTCTGTCACTGGAAAACCTAGGTCTCCAGGTGTTTTTCTGTGAAAGGAAGTTGCTTTCAGAAAAGGTCAGTGCTGTTAAATCAGATGAATAAGTCACAGGACAGTGAAGAAAAAACTCATAAAATTTTCTTCATAGCAGCATGTACATAAAGCAGCTACCTCTGTTTCAGAAAAGCTCAGCTTTGACCTTAGAGAGTTGGAATGCAATTATATGCAATAAGAGTAATCATAGAGCTTCATTGTATTGCAATTTTCAAAATCTAATCAAGAAAATGGTAGAGAATGTAACCTGATTAATTCTATTAATTAAATTTCAAGGCTGCTCTCAACTTGGCTCCCACCTTATAAACATATTGTTCACCTTATGGGTTCTTTCTGTCTTGGTCATTCATTCAGTCATTGTCATTCCCTGAATTCACTCCCACCCCTACATTTTGGAAGTCTCACATGTGCAAATACTGGCATGGTAAAACATGCTGCCAGGTCTTGCGGTGCTCTGGGCTGGAGCTCCACCACTAATGAGTTTTTGTTAGTGCTCCTATCAGCCCTTCAGCAGGCTTCTATGGATACTGATATCCAGAGTAGCTCAGCATAAACCATCACACATCCAAACTGCACATGGTCAGAGTCCTCACTGACCTCACTGAGCCTTCTATGAAACAGATGCATCAAGCAAATATAGGGAAATTATTTTAAGACACAACTCTCTAAATAAATAATCTTTGTTTTTGCCCTCCATATTTGCATAAGTAATGTTACAAAAAGTATAGCAAAAGAACACAGAATAAAGTCCTAGGTCCTCACTCAAAATCAAAGGTTAGAATGACCAAGTATTCTTCTATAATCATTTAAGCTTTTAAAGGTATAATTAAAAAGAAAGCTGCAGAAAAATAGCTAGACTGATAAGTTGTGAATTATATAAATGAGTATATGTGCTCACTTGTCTGTAAAAATATAGAAATATGCATCCTGGCTAAGGGCCATCTAGAGCTTAAATAAGAAACTTAGAATGAAGACAAAATTATTCTATGCAAATTTTCTAAGTAGCATTTATTGATGCTAAATAAATTTTTTAAAACCTTATAATATTTTAATTATGCAATATTTAAGTGTCATACTTTTCTTCTGATAAATGTGTAGAATTATAAGACATTAAATTTAAAATCTGTTTAATTTGAAGAAATATAATTTAAACATTATTTGAAAATTTCTTTACACTATAAATAGGTAAATTCAAATGAATAAAAACATTGGCTTTATATTACTCTTTGACATAGAGGTATAAATCCTTTCAGGTAACTATTTCCATACATCAGTTGTATCTACAAAGCATGAAGCTTTGTTTTAATCAAATAAAGAGAACATACATTATATTCAATCATTTCCTCAAATTAGTTACATAGAAAAATAAATTCAATAATGAAGCCAAGGTATAATTTTAGTATAATTCTCATATATTTTTACTTCAAAGTAATGTCCTTAACATAATTATGTTCTTTTTACAAGGCTTGGCTTTAATTGAAGTTTCTCTATTTTTTTAACAAAGCTATTATTAAAGAAGGATTATTTATCCCTATTTGAGATCATGAATCATTTAAATACAGTAACATATTTTAAAGTAACATTTATTTAGATATATAATTTTATATCTATAGTTTAAAGAAACCACATAATTTCTAATATTCCCATATCTTCATTTCTCCTGCACACTCTGCAATATGTTTAGAAATTGGGATAAAATTGACATGTTTTTCCATTTTAGAAAAAATTCTAAATATGTAGAAATAAATTTTATTATGAATATAATGTTTATATTTATGTTTAAGAAGTGAATACAAATATTTTAATTTATGTAGCCTTTTATGTTTCCTAAATTCTTTTACATATAAAAATAAATGAGTGCCATATTCTATTATGCAGGCTGATGAATTTAATTATGATTCCCCAAATTCTTCTGTTGAAGCCCTAAACACCAAAGTGACTGTATTTATAGATAGACCTTTTAGGGAGGTAATTGAGGTTACAGGGTGGGGTCCTAATCCAATAGTATTGCCTTTATAAGAAGAGAAAGAGAAACCCAAAAGCTTCTCTGAACACTCAGTGAAGAGGTGAAGTGAGGATGTAGCAAGAAGGCAATACTTCTACAATGTATTCTACAAGCCTTGAAGAAAGTCCTCACAGAAACCAAATTTGCTGGCACCTTCCTCATGGACTTCTAGCCTGCAGAAATTTGAAATGTCTGTTCTTTAAGCCATCCAGTCTGTGCTATTTGTTATGGCAACACAAGCTTACTAATACATGCAGTAACTGCTATTTTTCTCACTCATCTAAAGCACACAGAATTGATTGATTATAATTTTTGGTTCTGAACAACTATCATCAATTGTCCTTTGCCTTTTATCGTATTTAACTGCAATAACTTACATCTGGCTGTGTGTTACTGACCTGTATTGGATCCCAACATTCTGATATTTTTATTTAATATTCTTGTGTATTTTCTTAATTTTCAAACTAAACAATATATTGTTCAGTTTTATTTTATTAGATATTGACTCCTTGAACTCACTTTTATTTTCCGTCAACAGTATGTGTCTACACCTCACTCATGTTATTGCTTATAGTTCATTTTCAATATTCTATTTTGTAAATATATCACAACTTATGAAGGAGTTCTGCTATTGAAAAGTTACTGTGTTCTCAGTGTTTTGTTATAAGACACAATGGGGCTATCTTTTTTGGTACCATTTCCTGGTACATATGTGCTAAATTTCTCTTACATATATTCTTCTGTGTTTACTGCCGTGCTGTGAGCTTTGCAAATGCTCAGTGTTACAAGATAATGTTAAATTCTTTTGGAAATGTTCCAGTTAGCACTGCGACAAATTTAATGTGAGTTATATTATAATTGTATTTGTGTATGCTAAATTTAAATCACAAAATTTATATTGTTAGAAGAATAACATTGTTGGAAATATAAAAATCACTGTACTAAATACTTTGGGTACTTCATCTTATGCTGCAGAAGATATTTATAATTTTAAGCTCATTCTATCATTCCATATACAAAGTGGTGTGGCAGAATGGTGGCTTAGTGAATACAACTAAAGCACTTGAAATATCTCTTCAAACACTGCTCTTGTCTCTCGCTCATTAAAATAAGTTATATATACCCTGCCCTCTGAGGGCCATGTATATTTCAGTTATTAAAATATGCAATAATTGAAAGACAGGAAGAAAAGAGGCACCGCAGAAGAAAACTATCATTTGAGGCCGGAAACATTGATATCTACTGTCATTTAGTTGTTAACTTCAAAGTCATCTCAACTGGTAAAATCAGCGAATAAAAATGATCCAAAAAAAAAAAAATTTTTTTCTTTATTTTGTTTACTCTATGCAGAGTCTATTCACAATTACTGAAGTAAATAATTCTTTACCTGCTAACTTTATAGTATTTAATAGCACTTCTTACAATTTTTATTCACTAATTCAGTTAATTTCTGACCCTGTATCTAAAACATTTTTAGCATATCTTCTGTGTCTACCAGATTCTCAGTTTGTTTGCTTTACAGTTAGTCAGACATGAGGCTGTTTATTACTCTGTAATTATAATATTTTAAGTATTATAATATTTTCCAAATATAGTAATACTAAATCAGAGCTGAGTTGTTTTAAATGATTAATAAACATTAACAATGTGTATGGTATTTGTATAAAATAGAGTATCTTACTTACTTATGTTATCCCATAGTAAAAAACCAAACTAAAAAGCAGATAGAATTATCTAATAATATTTCTGCACATCCATATTCTTGTTGAAGCAAGTTCTGTGCTTAGGTTTTCCTTAGTTGCTTCTCAGAAATTTAGTGCAAAGTAGTTATACAGAGCTGTGGGCAGAATTATCTCTGAGGTTAATAACTCCACTCATGTGAGAGTTGGGATGAATTCTGGAATAACCATGTACTGCATATTCCTCCTAGATATGCTTGTACAAAATTCCTGTTTAGACATATAATTATTTTAAAAGGCTCTCTTTCAGTTTTCAAGATATTTATAAATTAATTGAAATTGGTAAAGACAACAAGACCCAGTAGAACTTTGGATAAAATCACTTAAACTGACAAATTGCATTTATGTCAAGATGTTTCAAATGGACCTAGAATTTTAAAACATAAATCAACATCTAAAAATGTTTCTATTCCATCTCTAATTTAATTTTCTGTTCTTGGGGATCCATGTTTATCCTTTTTCAACACCTAAAAAATGCTAAGAATCTGGAAGCCTTTATCCAACCCTAGTTTTCAGAATACAAAACAGGAAGCCATCTCAAATGCTCTCACTTGATCCATCTTTGTGTTCCAAGCACAATGCCTCAAAAATCCACCTGCTGGAAGTCGGGTGGTGTATGCAAAGGGATGTCATGGTAATTTGAAAACAGTTGAATACAGAACAGAGGCTCTTCCTGCCCTCAAGCTCACCACACTGGTTTGTCTGGCTCACTACATGACAAAACTTTTGATTGATGTGCTCACTTCAGTCACGGGTAATTTTAACTCATATATTAAATCGCTGCTGCTTCCACTCCATTATAGTTCCTCGTATGGGGCAAATCAGAGTTCGGGTTTTGTCTGTATTGGGCTGACCTAGTGCCATAGTGTGCTTTTGTTTAGATTTAAGTAGGAGGCAGGCTAATATTTCAAAACTAGTAAACTTTTACAATCTCTGCTTTTCTTAATTGTAGCGATCCCTGTGGTAAAGAGCTTTTTATTGCTACCACATTGCTCTTTAGGAGCCCCAAGGAAGCCAGAAATGTTGTTAAAGGTTTTCTACATACATAGAAATTCTTTTGAAATGTAGGAGATTAAAGTGGATTAATTCTAGCAGCATTTTCCCTCTTATCTGTTTGTATTTGTAAAAGACATGATGTCTTAACAGTAATTTTTGGTTGGTTGTGTATTTCCATGTCTGCAGAACATCTGGAGACTGAGCACACTTCTATCCATTACCTTGTTAGGTTCTACTGGCTGTACAGAATACTGACTCTAATAAGAATCACCATATAATTGGTAGATTATGATGTACATTCCTGTTAAATTTCAGATTTAATATTAACTCACACTAGTCTTCATGGAGAATAGTATAAAATGATTCACTCATATCAGCAATCTTTTTCTGCTTTTGAAAATATTACCTACTGATTATAATAGCAGGGTGAAAATTTTAAGTTAAACCAAGTAAGTCATTTATTATTATTATTATTATTAGAAAATATAATTTACACTGGGACATATTTCTTGCCCCCCAAAAATACTGAAGAATATTTCTGAAATAAAAGAAGATTTACTAAACTGTTCATTAATTTTTTCTTTTTGTTAAATCTTCAAGAATGTGGAGTCTGTTGAACATTCAAATATTCAAACTGATTATATTCAAGCTATATAATCTAGATTATAATCAACAAATATTTAATATGCATACAAGAAAAACTAGTGTGAAGGAGGAAAAAATAGTCACTATTTTATAAATCGCTCAGAGGAAAGAGAAAAATTAACCAATAAGACCAGTCCAGAGTTTTATAGGAAGCTTCTTTCTTATATATTCCTCTTCGGTGTTAGTTGGCACAAGAGTACATACCAAGCCCAACAACCTCCCAGTCAAATCCCCTTTCATAGGCACTAAATAAAATGAAATTGCCCATGGAATGAAAGGTTGTAAATTTACATTATTTTAATTTACGAGACTCTTAAATTTAAACTGCATAATCCAAATTAGGCTTGGGGATTACAGAATTTAAGATGCAAGTGTGAGATATTAGACAAAGTGAGTGATTCCCTGAAAGTTGAACATATATTTATTTGTATTACCCAGAAAAGTACTAATTTAGTTTTTAAAATAAGTTTATTTTATTTAAAAAATTTTATTTGTAAATAAAATATTTAGAAAGGGGCTAGCTAACTAAGGACCATAAGCCAAACCCTGTTTACTGCTGGTTTCCATAAATAAAGTTTTATTGAAACACATTCATGTCCACTTATTTTCATACCATCTGTGGCTCCTCTTGTTCTAGAAAGGCAGAATTGAGAAGTTGAGACAGAGATGGTGTAAGGCTTGCAAAGCCTAAATTATTTGCCATCTGACCTTTAAAAAATGTTTGCTAATACCTGATTTGCAATAGATATATTTTTTAACTATTTGCAGTTTTTCTCAGTTTATTGAGAAATAATTGATATACATCATAGTGTAAGGCATAGGGCCTGATGGTTTGACTTATTTATATTGTGAAATGATTATCCCAATGGGTTTAGTTAACATCCTTTATCTCATGCAAATACAGTAAGAAGAAAAGAAAAAAATTTTCCTTGTAATGAGAACTCTTAGGATTTACTCTTTTAATAACTTTCCTATAATTCATACAGCAGTGTTAGCTATAGTCATAATGTTGTGCATTACATTCATAGTACTTATTTATTTCATAACTAAAAATTTGTATCTCTTGTCCATCAGAATAGATATTTTATGTTAAAGTAAAGGGCATTAATCATAAAGTGTGAATATTTTTAAATATTCAAAATATTTAAATATTTTCAAATATGGAGCTAAAGTAAGTATGTAATAAAATAATCAGAAATGTGTCTGTATACTCATTATTTCAACATAATTACCATCTTATACTGACGGCAATATACTCTATTCCATACAACATGCCAGAGTGGGTTATTAATAGCTATCAAGGTAAAAAGGTAATATATAAAATATAAATTCTGGGCTCAATGTTTATGTATTTATTCATATATTTCTTCCTATATATTATGGAATAATTTTTTTTTAGATGTCCAATTTTCTAATCATTAGCCTTTTCTTTTATGAAAGTAAAATAACTCAGCCTTTAAAAAATATTCCTGGTAAGTTTTTATGATGAATTCTAATTTCCCAATGAATGAGCATAAGCCATAAAAAAGTCAGGGTTTTCTTTCCTATGAAGCACAGCATTCATATGATTATAGCTCAATTAAGAAACTGGAAACATTCAAATGAGTTACTCAACTTTCACGCTATGGGTGGCCCAGTCAGACAGGCATTGCTGAAGAAGGTGACTCCATTAGCCCTCTTTAAAGAAGCCGTCAACCAAGCAGCCATTGCCTTTTTGTGTGTCTTAGAGTCAAAGGGGTGGCATTTTCCTTCCTTAAACACCCTTCCGTGTTTAATGACTTATTACTGAGAATTTGATATTTGTATACTTTGATTATAACAGGGGCAACAGGGGGGAAATGGGGGTTTGTAGATAAATGATAGCACACAGGCGATACAGTAGCATATTTACTAGAATAATAAATTTGAACATAAATAAAGCCAGGCGACTGAAGAGAGAAAAAATTGTATGGGTTAGGAATATTCTACTGGGTTCCTTAATTCTATTCTTGCTTTTTCTGGTTAATGGTTCTAAATTTTACTTCAAGACTTCATTACTTTATACTAGTGATTCTAAAAAAAGAGACATAGGGGTCACTTGGAGATCTTGTTAAAATGCAGATTCTAAATCAGGAGGTCTGTAGTGAGGCCTAAACTTCTGGTCCCAAGGACTCTGATGCTTTTGGTTCCAGAGCTCAGTCTGAATAAATGACCTTAGACGGCATCAATAAGAACTAAAGCCCTGGGCATTGGGGCTCAGTTGGATGGATTGTCATCCGTATACCAAAAGGTCACAGATTCAATTCTTACGGCACATACCCAGGTTTCGGGTTCAATCCCCGGTCAGTGTATATGCAGGAGGCAACCAATCACTATTTCTCTCTCACATCAGTGTTTCTCTCTCTCTCTCTCCCTTCCTCCCTCTCTAAAATAAATAAAAACAAGTTCTCAGATGAGGATTTAAAAAATTACTAAAAATTAGAGTATTAGAAAAAAGGGAAATGCATTTTCCCTGAGGAGACTTTTGTTGTCATATTATTACTCTTGTATAAACAACTCAAAAAATAAATAAAAACTGACAGAATTTAGTCCAAAAAGGACTTTTCTACAGATAGTCTTAGTAAGGAAAATTGTTTATCCTATACATAAAAATACTCTTCCATGTCTACAAATAACCATTCTCCTTCACTCTTAAAATGTTTCTGGATTGCAACAAATCTAAGTATATTTTTGGGAGTGTTCTCAGTAAATATAGATGAGAAAAATATTTTCAGTTATCTCTTTAAGTAAGCTTCATGATTTTTGTATATTTTACATTAAAACATTGCTGATTTTGAATATTTTCCTTACTCAGGGGTACAGAATATTAAATTAAACTCTTCCATGTATTTTCTTTTACTGATGTATGCATTCATATATATGTGCATATAAACATATGACAATTTGTTTCTTTTCATTAAATCAATGTATGACTGTCAAAAGAAAATCTAGCCTTTGAAAAATAACAGATAAAAATAAACAGACATAAATAAATAAGGAACAGGTATAAATAAATGTAAAAATATGCTTCTTAGTTTAAAATTAGAAAAAAAAAGTCATTCTTTACAAAACATGTTATAGTCTAGGTGTATATTTTTAATTTAAACCTTAATATAAAAAAAAATATTTAAAATCTGAACTCTCAAACAAATATTAAAAAAACTCACATAATATATTGTTTATTGTAAAACAGAGCTCTATCCTATATGCATATACTTTGTGAAGTAGAAACTCTTTGGTAGTATTAGCATCTAAAGGTGTCAGGCATAATCTAAAGTGCACTTTAGAGAGTGCAAAGCAGAATTAAAATTATGACTGTAAAAATGTCTACTGTGGATCACAAAATCCCCAGAGCAACAGACATTATATGTGCCTACACATTAAATTCATTTTAAGTAAGAAAAAAAAAAGAAAAACATGTTACAAGATTTTCCATGAATTACATACCTATATGGGAAGGAAATGGCAAAGAGTCTCAAGAAATTCCTTTATAAATTTGGTTGAACTTCTTCAAAGCCATAATCAGGAGATAAAGAACATTATTAAATTTCACAGGAGGAAGTAAGAAATCCACTTAGTCTGTTGCTAATCTCCTGAAATTCTTCCAATGAACACTGATAAAGATATAAAATCTGGGATTATCTAATATTCTTTCTTCCACTTTTCTTAATTCTTCCATTGCTTTAAGCCCTAGGAGAACTGGAGTGTTTGAAATTACTAGAGAGAAAAAGTATTCTGAAACCCGGATACCTTTGACACTCAAAAACAATGCACCTTTAACTCTTCATATATTCTTAAATATCTTAAATGTCATGATAGCAAATAATTTTACCAATAATTATATTGATATAAAACCTAAAAAATAAATTATTTCACTTGGAGCACCAATGTTGCTACAAATGCAGGCTTAAGTTAATTAAATAGCTTTTAAATAAAGTTAGTCATCTACATAACATTTTTAGTACTTAATAAAAGAATCAGGAACTGATTTGAATCTTTAGCATATTCACAATTTATATTCTCCAACAAAGAAAAAACCCTACATTTCTTATAACTTCATTTTTATCCTTAATCACAGTGCTAAGATATTTGCCTTCATATACATATGAAATATATATACATATTTGTGTCATATATATGATGATAGCAAAATATTTGTTAAATGCTTATTATTTGCCTACTCATATTCTTTGTATTACCCCACCACTTTAAGAATTACAGGCTTTAAAAGAGAGTAGCAATGCAATAAGTTAACTGATATGTACTAAAAGTCAAATAAGACTCCCTGTGAACAGATTACATACGCTGAACTCGATTTTACCAGTGGCATGAGTGTTTATCTGTTTCCCAAATGGCAGCATTTAAAAAAACTCTGTTCTTTAATATCCCTCTATTTCAATACATGGCTGGGCAAAGCAGATTCCTAGTTTTTCAAATGGAAAAATCATTAATAAATAAATGATAATACAAGAATAAACTGTGTTTCCTGTACTCACAAGTGTAAACCTTCTTTTGCCAACACTTGTATTTGTGATTTCTTCAAAACTATTTGCTTTTTTTTTTTTAACATGTGACCTTCATATCTAATCATATATTATCTCGGGGGTTAAGACATAAGCCAAAACAATATTTTCTTCTAAATCAATCAACCCTGCTTCCTTACTATGAAAACCACACATGTGTCATAAACATTACTTTCAAGCATGAGCAGAAAAGGTAAAAACAAGAGCTATTAATATTTGTAATATGAGGAAATATTTTAATTGATCTAAAATAAAAATTCATAACCTCCACATGTTTATATAATTGTTTTAGCTAATAATTTTGAATAGAAAGTAAGCTAGAGAAAGTGTTAGATAGCTCTATCAGAAACAACTGAATTAATTTATTATAATCAGACAATCTGATTGCTAGCAAAGGGGAAAGGTGTCTATTAACAGATTGTAGTATTTCTTCGGAAGCCTTTGCTTTGCTGCTCCAGATGACAAAAGATCTACTTAGGAATCAGTATGTAGAGGGATGTCGGAGATGATTGATGGAGTGAGACTGGGGGCGGGGGAAGAGTTTCACAGGGCTAAGCCACTGGAAACACCAACATGTAGTAGTATCATTTTTGTTGTTATTGTCTCTTCCCCTTTTGTTGCTGACCTTCTGGTTAACTACGATTTACAAAGGATTGCTTATACCTTGACTTTTGGTTCTGGCTTGCTGCTCTTTTTCACAGACAACTAACATGATTGTTTTTCCAGTAACAATACAATCAATTATATTATTGTAAAATTCTTACCACACCACTTTTGCTCTCAGATGAGATGTTTTTCTGCATTTCCCTGTGTGTGTTGTTTGTTGGATAGTTTGTTTCCTAACTCCAAAACAAACTGGAGATAGCAACTTTCAGCTCCAAGTTACTATTAAATCTAACTTTGTTTCTGAAAATATACTCTCTTCAAGAGCTTTCAAGATTGTCCTTCCACACAGTGTCCTAGGGAAAAACACAAATTTACAAAAATGTTATACTTTTGACATGATTCCTTTGAAAAACTTGCTAAGATATTTTTACATGCAAAGAAAGAAAACAAGATGATCTGACTTGTCCAAGGAGAACTCTCTACTGGCAGCACAGTGCCCCCTAAAGTTAATCTTGAGAGAAAATGCCACAATCTCTCAAACTGAATTATATAGTACTTAACAAAATATCACTACTTGACTTCATTTTACCAAATACATAAATATCCCATCAAAAATGACACAACTCAAATAAGAAGTTATACAAAATTTTTGTTTTATGTCAATGATAAATTCAATCACAAATACCTCCTTTTCTACCTGAGTTTCTAGTCTATGCTTTTAAAAATAATAAAGTGAAATATATGAATGGCTGAAGAATCAGTTTAATGTTTATGCTGATTGTAAAATATGCTATGCCAATAACATCTTGATAAATTTAGAATCTGAATGAAATTTAGAATCTGAATGAAATTTAGAATCTTGCTGAAATGGGGCAGAATAATTTTCAAAAGTAAACTTGCAATTAATAAAATATAAAATAATGTCTGTGTCACAGATCAACCACTGAACAATCGACAAATATGAAGATAGTATTCAAAGAAGATGTATACAGATTTATTACTAAGTGATGGATTTATTACTACCATGCATATATCTGTAAATTTTACTTCAAAGTACACTAAATAAGTAAAATATTACATTGATGTTATTAAAAGTGAGAAGCTCAGCCTGATAAACAAAAACAAAAACAAAAAAACACACAACCATGGCATTTGTCTTTTCCTTATAAAACAATTTAAAAAAAATGAAATTACAATCTCCTGCCTTTTAGAAAATTAAATTTTTATCAACTCTCAAATACAGAGACTGGCAAAAGTAGGTTTACAGTTATTTGTATGGAAAATAATACAATAATTAATAATAATACAAGAACAAACTATATTCCATGTACTCACAACTATGAACCTATTTTTTTGCCCACGCCCTGTATACTACAAAAATAACAGTCAGTCTAAAAGGTATTAAAAGACCTACAGTTTATATATTTATCTTTCTTAAAGTATAAATTCTTCAAGACCAATTTTTCTTATGGCTTCTGGTAGAGCCATAGGGACAATCTTGATGCTGGACACATAGATGGAAACAGAAATTGCACCTCTTATAACTGGGTCCATTCCTGCTTCTGCGTTTACTTCTTCGTTTAAGGTTTCAGTGAACCTGTCAAGGTTGGAGGAGTGAGGTAACAAAATGGTTACTCAATTTTGAGTTTTGTCTCAGCATTAAAATGTTTTCAATGATGATCACAGTACACTAAGTATAATAAATAAATCTTAAACATCAATGTTTATTATGGCTGCAAAATTTTGCTTGAGGTCAATATTTAAAAGGTACAGCATCATAAAAGCCATAAAAATTATATACTGGAGAAAATAAAGACTTCTAAACCAGAAGTCATTTTCTTTAATGTTATACTCGCTGATCTTATCAGCTAGACATGGAATATTAATAGTAATGATTTCCACATTATACATTGCTTTGAGTCAATTTAAAACCGGTAGAAATAGACAAAGGTGTAATTTTAAGCCCCACTTTTGCATATGTAATATTCATCTTTTTCTCCAGGTCAAAAAAGCACCAAAATCCAGTTAATCTGGGAAAACACATTGCCTTTCAGCAAAATTATCCCCAGGTCAATACATGTCTAGGCCTAGATAATCAAATTTTATTTTCTGAGTTTTGGAAATAAAGGAAGAAAATATTACTTGATCAAACACTTAATAATAGTCCATCACTGTAATTCATGTATAACTTAATTTAACTCTCACAATGACCTTGTGAATATGTATTATTATTATTATTATTATTCTCACTTTTGATGTTGTGGTCAATCTGAGGCTCAGGCACTTTCTCTGAATTGCTCAATGTCAGACTGCTAATAAATAAGTTAAAAATTAAATGCCTTGCCCGGCCGGGCGTGGCTCAGCGGTTGAGCGTCCACCTAGGATCCAGGCGATCTGGGTTTGATTCCTGGTCAGGGCACATGCCCGGGTTGCGGGCTCGATCAGTGACTCTCTCATCATTGATGTTCTTATCTCTCTCTCTCTCCCTCTCCTTTCTTCTCTCTGAAATCAATAAAGATTTAAAAAAAAAAAAATTAAATGCCTTTCTCTAACTTCAAAGATAATGTTCTTTCCATGTCATCACAGGGGCAACGGGTGACTGGAATTGGTTCCGAGCTATATAAAGCTACAGTGGAACCTGGGTTTTGGAATGTAATCCATTCTGGAAGACTGTCCGAGTTCTGAAAGGTTCGAAAACCAAGGGATCCACAGCCGACAGCTGGGCCTCAGCGGAAGCTGTAGGGCATGTTCGACTTCTGAGGCGTGTTCGAAAACCCAAGCATTTCCTTCCAGTTTACGGTGCTCGGAAAACCGAGGCACCACTGTATTGCCAAGGGATTGGATCTGGACACTTGTCCATAGCATCAAACCTTTTGTATTATGATACTTTATCAATACATCTAGTAGTTTTGGAAGTTCTGCATGGCTACATATCTCTATGTCTATCTATCATCTATTTATTCATCTATCAAGTATAATAATTTCAAGAATCTTTCTTGATTCTTTTAAACCTAATTAACTATGCTAATACATTTCATGTTTTTAATTTATAAACTATTTTCTTAATATTTCAATTTTTCATGAAACAGATAATAGAAAGCAGTTGGACATATTTCAATGTATCTAATTCCCACTACATCCCTGAAAGATCTTAGCATTTGTTCATCACTTCATTTTTCTAATTGCATTTTTCTAAGCGCTTAAATGAGTAATACAAAAATGTATTATAATATTACCCAATACAAAAAGTTTTAAATTTGTATCTAGAAAATAAATATGTCCCTAACTGTGGAATTTCTCAAAATAGAGAAATGTTTAAATAATAACATGTGTACATTTTGATAAAACACTGCCTCAGAAATATATCTCCCATAATATATTTATAGCCAAAGGAATACCATGTAGAGGAAAATACACATGTAATGCTAAATTTCATAAAATGAATTAAATGTTATGCACACACAGTTAACAGTAGGGATGGTTTTAAATGTAAATCCTAAAATGACACAATTGAGCCAAACTATCAGTTTTGACTATCCTAAATATGAATATATAATTTACATGACCAGAAATGCATCTAAATAAGATCTTCATTATTTAATTGGAGTGAAAGAGTTTTATTGAAGAAAAGCACATTGTCAAAATCATGTATTTATTCTATTAAAAGTTTATTCAGAATTAGAGAAAAGCTCTTTATAAATATGGTTGTTGAAGCAGGAAACAGTTAACCAAAATCATGCCCCTTTCCACTCCTTATAATAGCTGATATAAATTCCTTTAAAGCTTCATGGTCTTATCCAGAAAGAAATCTCTGCTTTGGTACAACTATACTAACTTTATTTTCCTCTCTGAGCTTCTGTTTCAGATAACTCCTTCATTCAGCCCACACAGGGTGCAGAGTTTGCCCTCTAGCCTACTCCCCCCCCCCTCAGACTTTGATCTCTGGATTATTTATAGTTAATGATTTCTTTCATGTTCAAAATAATTCTGCTCAGAGTGATTATATATCAGTAATATTTTTTCAGTATCTTCCTTTTAATGATGAATATGTATATATTTTTCATTAACTGTTGCCAATTTCAAAGAGAGTATTTCCCATGAGGTACATCTGTAATAATCTCACAAGCAGAATATAAAACAGAATGATTCTTAGACATTGCAAAGAGCTATGAAAGAAGGCATCAGTAAAAGGACCTTCTATCTTGAGAGCTAATTTAGAAAACTTTCTTAAATGTAAATTAATACGTATTATATATGCAAAACAAGTTAATCAACCTGTGACACTGACCTGCTGCAGCAAGTAGTATTGTTACTATAAATGAAGATCCTATAAATGAATCTTCTTTTGACTATCCCAGTTTACTATTTTCTGTAGAAAATAAAAGAAACTATATATACATTTAGAAATCTGGCTAAAAATAACAGGCACTTCCAAGTATACTGATTTAGATTTTTTCTCCTTTGTTAGACAACACATACACACACAGAAACCTGTGGCAAATAAAATTTTGACAATATTCTTTTACAGATATTAAAGATTTTAGGTTTCATTTTTTATTCTTCAAACAAGAATCTTTTCTCTCAAAAATGTTGGTCATGTAGGAAATATATTTAAGGAAAAATATCTTGATCCCCAAAATAAATATTAACTGAAGAATATACATCATTTATTAAACATTTAAGAAAGAATACTAAATGGAATTTAAGACATTTGTCAAACTTTTAGTATCACCAGAGAAGATGTTGCTGTTGTCTTTTGATTTACACTGACTGCTTCCTTCAGAAATCCCATTTGCTGGATACCAACCAGCTACTTTCCTTATTATTCAAAATGCTAACAGGATTTTTCACTTTTGTTATGCAGAATCTACCTCCTGTTTTGAGTTCTTTGAAAACATACAATTATTTTATTGAACAAGATATAATATCAATATAACAACTTTGGTTTTTTTCAGTTAAAAATGAACAATAGTAATTTTGAAATGTTTCTTCCTTTTTTTACAAAACGTAAGTTATCAGTACGTTTTGCCTAGACATTACCAAATGAGTACAGGAAAACCCGAAAACCTCTTTTGAGCCATTAGGATGTGAGTTCAACTAGGTTTTTATGGAAAGTGTTTATATAAATGCTGGCGAGCTTAACAGTCAAGATCTTTATATTCTCTACTGATGAAGAAAACGGAAAGGGCACATTTTTCAAGCTGAAGGAAGCCAATACAATAACAATTTTTTCTTATTAATGACTGATTCATATACCTTTCCTTTAAATCATGAAATTACAAACACAGCATTATCTAATTAAAGTCTATCTGCCAATTAATTACTTAGAGTAATTACTTGCCACTATATACAATTATGAATGTTTTAGTGAAAAAGGAAAATACTTTCATTGGAATTTAGGAATTTTAAGTACGCCATTTCATGATTTCACGTTGTACAAGCAGATATCCAATGGTCTTGTAGTGAATGCATCTGTGGTGAGGGGCTCAGCTAGCTCAGCAATCTGCCTTAGGCCTCCACAATGAAGCACTGGCACATCACCAGGTGATCACCCAATCACAGTGTGATTCATTGTTAATTTTTCACCTTGGTCAGACACCTTTAAAATTAGTGAAATCCTCTCCTATAATTAGTTTCTATGAATAGTAACTTTCTATTAGAGAATAGTTTTCCCTTGAAATATTACTTCACATTCATTAAAAACCATTCTCTTATCTTTTCAAAGGCTGATGCCTAGAACTACTTTTGCCTGTAAAATGTGTTGCTTTCAGACAGATATTTTCTATAATCTTTTCCACTAATATGTTTAGGTATATGCTAAACATTAAAGTTTTCTCTAAATTGATTTATTTTTGTTTAAGTATGTGTAAATAGAATATACATGCATTATATTTGCATATATGATGATTTCTTTTCCTATTTCCATTTTGTTTGGCATTTATTGTACTTAATGATACATCAATAGTCAATGTCTTTTAGGTCTTAACTTATTTGTATAAAGAAATTATAATATGCAGATAAGAAATAAAGTTAACATCTGTTATCTGCCCTTTTAAATTTCATTAGAATGTACCCAGTTTAATTATGGCAAGCACATTTACTTAGATTATGCACCTACTTTATTAAAGGACTTTTTGTAGTTTATTGGCATAAAATGCTGTGTTAGTGTTTGGAGCAATTTAGTAGGTTTTATGTAGTACTGCAAAACTTTTAATTTTTACATTCTGATTACTGGCAACAGTATCTTTGTGATTAGGTGTTATTTACCATTTATAATTCTATTTCTGTGTTAATATTATATGCTCATTTATGTAATGAGATATGGCTAGTATGAAAATAATCTTAAGTCAATTCTTAATAAAAATATATTCCCAGCCTGTTAAGTTCCTCCTTTATTAGATTAATTTTCATATAGAAAATTTTAAATGTAATCACATCAGTGCATTTTTGTGTTATTTTTCAATCTCTACAAAGTTTCAGAATTGATTATTATATAAACTAATAAATGTTCCATTTTCTTTATACTATATGTTTGTATATTTTATATGTAATTTATCAGTTCATCATGATTCTATATTAATGCTTTACTCTTTTGTTTTAATTGATTCTAGAAAGATTACATCACATAAGAGTATTATGTCAGGGAACTAGGTAGCTGATTTTGATTTTAGGCTGCCTAAGCAGCTCAAAATATCTCTTTTATTTTTTCCTTTTTATTGAATTTAAATGGTGCTGGGAAAATTGGACAGATACTTTCAAAAAAACATAAAACTAAACCACCTTCTTATGCCATACATGAGAATAAATTCAAAATGTATTAAAGGCTTATATGTTAGACTTGAAACCATCAAAATCCTAGAAGAAATTATATGCAACAAAATCTTAGATATATCAAAATGGCCTGTTGGCTCAGTTGGTTGGAACATCGTCCCCTACACCAAAAAAGTTGAGGGTTCAATTCCTGTCAGAACACATACCATCAGCAGTAGGGGCCTATATGGGAGACAACCAATCAATGTTTGTCTGTCTGTCTGTCTCTCCCCACCTTCTTCCCTCTCGAAAGTTGATCAACATATCCTTACTTAATTTTTTTCTGCCTACCCCCCTTCTTTCTGAACTCTGTCAATCTATTCAATGCACCCATGTCTCTGGACATATATGCCTATATGCATAGCCCATGGACACAGACAATATTGTAGTGAAGGCTGGGGTGGGGTGGGGGCTGGCTGAAGGGGGAGTAACATACAGAGGGAGAATGGGGAACATCTGTAAGACTGTCATCAATAAAAACTAAATTAAAAAATAATAAACATATATCAAGTGAGAATTAATTTTTTTTAATCTTAGACATTTCTGGTAGCAATTTTTTTTCCTGTTACATTGCCTTAGGCAAGGAAAACAAAAAAATAAACAAATGGAACTACATCAAACTGAAAAGTTTTTGCACAGCAAAGGAAGCTATCAGCAAAATAAGACAACACACTGAATGGGAGAACATATTTGCCAATGATATATCTGATAAGGGGTTAATATCCAAAATTTATAAAGAATTTACAGAACTCAACACCAAAAAAACCCAAAAAACAACCAAAATAATCAATAACAATAAAACCACCAAACAATCCAATTTAAAAATGGGCAGAAGACCTGTATAGACACTTTTCCAAAGAGGACATACAGATGGCCAATAGACATATGAAAAGATGCTCAATGTCACTAATCATCAGAGAGATGCAAATTAAAACCACAGTGAGATATCACCTCACACCTATCAGAATGGCTATCATCAATAAATCAACAAACAAGTGTTGGGGAGGGTGTGGAGAAGAAGGAACACTTGTGCACTGTTGGTGGGAATGCAGACTGGTGGAAAGCAGTATGGAGTCACTTCACAAAACTAAAAAAGAAGCTACCTTATGATCTTGTGATTCCACTTCAAGTAATATATCCGAAGAAACCCAAAACACTAATTGGAAAGAATATGTGCACCCCTATGTTCACTGCAGCACTATTTGCAATAGCAAAGATTAGAAAGCAGCCCAAGGAACCATCAGTAGATGAGTGGACTAGGGCTAGGGATATGCTTATGGTTAGGATTAGACCTAGGATCAGGGTTATGTTGAGAGTGATTGTTAGGCAAATGATTACAGTTAGGATCAGACCTAGGGTTACAATGAGTTTTAGGGTTGGGGTTAGGGATATGGTAAGGATTAGGATTAGACCTAGAGGTAGGGTTAGATTGAGGGCTACAGTTAGGGATATGGTTAAGATTAGGATTAGACCTAGGGATAGGATTAGGTTGAGGTTTAGGGTTAGAGTTAAGGTAAGGGTTAGGGTTAGGGACAGGTTTAGGCTTAGGTTTAGGTTTAGGTTTAGGGTTAGGATTAGACCTAGCGTTAGGGTTAGATTCACGGTTACAGTGAGGGATATGGTTAGGGTTGGGATTAGACGTAAGATTAGGGTTAGGATAAGGGTTAAGTTAGAGATGTGGTTAGGGTTAGGATTAGACCTACGGTTAGGTTTAGGTTGAGATTGGGGTTAGGGATATGTTGAGGGTTAGGATTAGACTAGAGTAAGGGTTACATTGAGGGTTAGGGATAGGGATATAGTTAGGGTTACAATTAGAACTACGGTAATGGTTATGTTCAGGGTTCAGGTTGAGGATAACACCTAGGATTAGAGTTATGTTGAGGGCTAGGGTTAGGGAGATGCTTAGGGCTAGGATTAGACCTAGGGTTAGGGTTATGATGAGGGCTAGGGTTAGGGAGAAGGTTAGGGTTAGGATTAGACCTATGGTTAGGGTTATGTTGAGGGCTAGGGTTAGGGAAGTGATTAGGGTTAGGATTAGACCTAGGGATAGAGTTATGTTGAGGGTTAGGGTTAGGGAGATGATTATCAGTAACACTAGACCTAGGGTTAGGGTTATGTTCAGGTCTTGGGTTAGAGAGATGGTTAGGGTTAGGATTAGACATAGGGTTAGGGTAATGTTGAGGGCTAGGTTTAGGAGGGTGGTGAGGGTTGGGATTAGGCCTAGGGTTGGGGTGATGTTGCAGGTAAAGGTTAGGGAGATGGTTAGGGTTACGATTAGACCTCGGGTAAGCCTTATGTTGAGGGCTAGTTTTAGGGAGATATTTAGGGTAAGGATTCTACCTACAGTTAGGGTTTTGTTGAGGGCTAGGTTAGGTAGAGGGTTAGGGTTATGTTGAGAACTATCGTTAGGATGATTCCTATGGTAAGAAGTAGAACTAGGGTTAGGGTTATGTTCAAGGCTACGGTTAGGATATTGATTAGGCTTACAATAAGACCTAGGGTTAGGGTTCTGTTGAGGGCTAGGGTAAGGGTGTGGGTAAGGGTTAGGTTCCGACCTAGGGTTAGCGTTATGATAAGGACTAAGGTTAGAAAGAGGGTTGGGGTTTGGATTAGACCTATGATTAGGGATATGTTGAGTGCAAGGCTTAGAGAGATGGTTAGGGTTAGGATTTGATCTAGGGTCAGGGTTATGATGAGGGCTAGGGTTAGAGAGATGGTTAGGGTTAACATTAGACCTAGGGTTAGGGTTATGTTGAGGGCTACAGTTAGAGAGATGGTTAGGGTTAGGATTTGACCTAGGGTCAGGGTTATGTTGAGGGCTAGGGTTACAGAGTGGGTTAGGGATAGGTTTCGACCTAGGGTTAGGGTTATGTTGATGGTGAGGGTTAGAGAGATAATTAGGGTTCGGATTAGACCTAGGTTTAGGGTTATGTTGAGTGCTGGGGTTAGAGAGAGGGTAAGGGTTAGGATTGGACCTAAGGTTAGGGTTATGTTGAGGGCTGGGTTAGAGAGATCGTTAGGGTTAGGATTGGACCTAGGGTTAGGGTTATGTTGAGGGCTAGAGTTAGAGAGATGGTTAGGGTTATGATTAGACCTAGGGTTAGGGTTATGATGAGGGCTAGGGTTAGAGAGATGGTTAGGATTAAGATTGGACCTAGGGTTAGGGTTATGTTGAGGACTAGGTTTAGCGAGATGGATAGGGTTAGATTTGGACCTAGGGTTAGGGTTAAATTGAGGGCTAGGGTTAGAGAGATGCTTAGGGTGAGGATTGGACCTAGGGTTAGGGTTATGTTGAGGGCTAGGGTTAGAAAGATGGTTAGGGTTAGGATTAGACCTAGGGTTAAGGTTATGTTGAGGACTAGGTTTAGCGAGATGGATAGGGTTAGCATTGAACCTAGGGTTAGGGTTAAGTAGAGGGCTAGGGTTAGAGAGATGGTTAGGGTTAGGATTGGACCTAGGGTTAGGGTTATGTTGAGGGCTAGGGTTAGAGAGAGGGTTAGGGTTAGGATTGGAACTAGGGTTAGGGTTATGTTGAGGGTTAGGGTTAGAGAGATAGTTAAAGGTTAGGATTGGACCTAGGTTTAGGTTATGTTGAGGGCTAGGGTTAGAGAGATGGTTAGGGTGAGGATTGGACCTAGGGTTAGGGTTATGTTGACGGCTAGGTTTAGAGAGAGAGGGTTAGGGTTAGGATTGGACCTAGGGTTAGGGTTATGTTGACGGCTAGATTTAGAGAGACGGTTAGGGTAATGATTGGTCCGAGGTTTAGGGTTAAGCTGAGGGCTAGGGTTAGAGAGAGGGTTAGGGTTAGGATTGGTCTTAGGGTTAGGGTTATGTTGAGGGTTAGGGTTAGAGAGAGGTTTCGGGTTAGGATTGGACCTAGGCTTAGTGTTATGTTGAGAGCTAGGGTTAGAGCGACGGTTCAGGTTAAGATTGGACCTAGGGTTAGGGTTCTGTTCAGGGCTAGAGTTAGAGAGACGTTTGGGTTAGGATTGGACTTAGGGTTAGGGTTATGTTGAGGGATAGGTTTAGAGAGACGGGTACGGTTATGATTGTACCTGGGGTTAGGCTTATGTTGAGGGCTAGGGTTAGAGAGACGTTTGGGTTAGGATTGGACTTAGCGTTAGGGTTCTGTTGAGGGCTAGGTTTAGAGAGACTGTTAGGGTGAGGATTGGACCTAGGGTTAGGGTTATGTTGACGCCTAGGGTTAGAGAGACGGTTAGCTTTTAAGATTGGACCTAGGGTTAGGGTTATGGTGAGGCCTAGTGTTAGAGAGACGGTTAGTGTTACGATTAGACCTAGGGTTGGGATTATGTTGAGGGCTAGGGTTAGAGAGATGGTTAGGGTGAGGATTGGACCTAGGGTTAGGGTTATGTTGATGGCTAGGTTTAGAGAGACAGGTAGAGTTAAGACTGGACCTAGGGTTAGGGTTATGTTAAGGGCTACGGTTAGAGAGACGGTTAGTGTCAGGATTGGACCTAGCGTTAGGGTTATTTTGAGGGCTGGGGTTAGAGAGACTTTTCCGTTAGGATTGGACCTAGGGTTAGGGTTATGTTGAGGGTTAGGTTTAGAGAGACGGTTAGGGTGAGGATTGGATCTATGGTTAGGGTTATGTTGAGGGGTAGGGAAAGAGAGACGGTTAGGGTGATGATTGGACGTAGGGTTAGGGTTCTGTTCAGGGCTAGGGTTAGAGAGACGGTTAGGGTAATGATTGGTCCGAGGGTTAGGGTTAAGCTGAGGGCTAGGGTTAGAGAGAGGGTTAGGGTTAGGATTGGACCTAGGGTTAGGGTTATGTTGAGGGCTAGGTTTAGAGAGACTGTTAGGGTGAGGATTGGACCTAGGGTTAGGGTTATGTTGAGGGCTAGGGTTAGGCAGAGGTTTATATTTAGTCTTCGACCTCGGGTTAGGATTGTGATGAAGGCTAGGGTTAGGGAGATGGTTAGGGATAGGGTTTGACCTAGGGTTTGGGTTTTCTTGTGGGTTAAGTTTAGGGCGTTGGTTAGCGTTACGATTAGATATAGGGTTCGGTTTATGTTGTGGGCTACCGTTAGGGAGATGGTTTGGGTCTGGATCATACCTTGGATTAGGTTTATGTTGAGGTCTAGATTTAGGGAGATGGTTAGTGTTAGGATTTGACCTAGTGTTAGGGTTATGTTGAGGGCTAGGAATAGGGAGATTGTTAGGGTTAGGATTCGACCTAGGGTTATGGTTATGTTGCGGGCTTTTTTTAGGGAGATGGTTAGGTTTAGGATTATACCTAGGGTGAGGGGTTGTTTGTGGGCTATGGTCAGGGAACTGGTTAGTGTTAAAATTAGACCTCGGGTTAGGTTTATGTTGAGGGTTAGGTTTACGGAGATGGTTAGGGTTAGAATTCCACCGATTAGGGTTATGTTGGGGGCTATGATTAAGGAGATGGTTAGGGTTCGGATCAGTCCTTTGGTTAGGCTTATGTTGAGGGCTAGGTTTAGGAGGATGTGTAGGCTTATGTATAGACATAGGGTTAGGGTTTTGTTGAGGTCTAGGGTTTGTGAGATGGTTAGGGTTAGGATTAGACCTAGGGTTGGGCTGATGTTGAGTGCTAGGGGTATGGAGATGGTTTGCGTTAGCATTAGACCTAGGTTTAGCGTTATGTTGAGGGCTAGGGTTAGGCAGATTGTTAGGGCTAAGATTAGACTGAGGTTTAGGGTTAAGTTTACTGTTAGGGATGGGGATATCGTTATTGTTAAGATTATACCTAGTGTTAGGTTTAGGGTTCGGGTTTGGCTTAGTGTTAGTCTTAGGGTTATGGTTAGGTTTGGGATTAGAACTAGGTTTTAGATTAGGTTGCAAGTTAAATTTTGGGACAGGGTTAAGGTTAGGATTTGACCTAGGTTTAGGGTTAGAGGTAGGGTTAAGGTTAGTCTTAATGTTAGTCTTCGGGTTGTGATTAGGGTTAAGATTAGACCTAGCATTAGGTGTTTGTTGTGGGTTATGGTTTTGTAGATAGTGATTTTTAGGATTAGACCTACAGTTAGTGTTATATTGAGGTTTAAGGTTAAGGAGGTTGTTAGCTTTAGTGGTAGACCTAGGGTTAGGTTGAGCATGGCGGTTACATTTAGGTTTAGGGTTACGGTTAGGGACATGGTTAGGGTAAGGATTAGACCTATGGTTAGGGTTAATTTTTCTTTCAAAAATTGGATAGAGGACACCTATATTTACATTTTTCTGCTATTTACTCTTACATTGCTAGAATAACTTATATGTTAGTATGCTATAGAATTAACTGAAGAAATCAAGCATTGTAAACTATTGAAGTCTCTGCCATTTCAACTATGGATTGACTAAGTTCAATCTGGGAAAAGCCTTTTGCAAGGATTTCAAAATTATTTCTTACAATATCATTTATTTCTTAGAAAGATTCTTATTGCATAAGAATGTAGATATTTTTAGTATTTCTATGCAATCTTTATTAGAATAACCTATAATTGCTATAAATGTATATAATATCTATATAGTATGTAGGTTTATACCACTATATATAGTTATATAAAAATCTAATGATTATATAATTAATTACATGGTATATACTATATATTCTATATAATCATATAAAATATAATTAATACATTTCAAACTCTTAGTGTTTTTTCTGTTTTGTAATTTTACCTTTACCAGAACAAACAGTTGCTCATGTCAATACAATGTAATATCTGTAAATATAAAATGTCATGTTAACTAAAGCTATTTGTTGAATACAAACACCCCCAAATTTTATATGTTTATGCTATTTTTATTTCTTTGCCCATAAATAACTAAGCTTTATAAATAGGTTTCAATATTTTTTCTTTTTTTAAATTTTAGTTTTCAGTCACAGTTTACATTCAATATTACTCTGTGTTAGTTTCATGTGTACAGCATAAAGGTTAGATAATCATATGCTTTGCAATGTGGTCCCCTGATTTTTTCCAGTACTCACCTGGCACCATACATAGTTATTACAGTATTATTGACTATATTCCCTGTGCCATACTACTTTACATTACGTAACTATTTTGTATCTACCAGTTTGTACCTCTTAACCCCTTCAACTCTTTCACCTGGACCTCTAAAGCCCCTTCACTCTGGCAACACCAATTTTCTCTCTGTTTCTGTGTGTTTCAATTTTGTTTGTTTGTTTATTTTGTTCTTTAGAAATAATATGGTATTTGTATTTCTCTGACTGACTTATTTCACTGAGCATAATACCCTCTAGGTCCATTAATGTTGTCACAAATGGTAAGATTTCATTCTTTTTTATGGCTGAGAAATATTCCATTGTATTTATGTACAACCACTTTTTATTCACTTGTCTATTGATGGGCATTTGGTTTGCTTCCATAGCTTGGCTATTCTAAATAATACTATAATGAAAATAGGGGTGCATATATTCTTTCAAATTATTATTTTGGGTTTCTTTGGAGAAATACTCAGAAGTGAAATCCCTGGATCATAATGCAATTCCATTTTTAATTTTTTGAGATTTCCATACTGTTTTTCATATGGCTGCACCAAGCTGCATTCCCACCAAGGGTGCACAAGGGTTCCCGTTTCTCCACATCCTCGCCAGCACTTGATATTGTTGACTTATAAATGATAGCCATTCTGGCAGGTGTTAGGTTTTAAATTTCATTTCTCTGGTGATTAGTGATGTTGAGCATCTTTTCATATGTTTATTGGCCATCTGTATGTACTCTTTGGAGAAGTGTCTACTCAGCTCTTTTGCCAAATTTTTAATTGGATTATTTGTGTACTTTTTTGGTTTGAGTAGTATGAGTTCTTTATAAACTTTGGATATTAACCTTTTATCAGATGTATCATTGGAAAATATCTTCTTTCATTCAGTAGGTTTTCTTCTCATTTTGTTGATGGCTTCCTTTGCTGTACAAATTTTTTTCAGTTTAATGTAGTCTTATTTATGTATGTTTTCTTTTGTTTCCTTTACCCAAGGAAATGTGTCAGAAAAAATACTGCTAAGAGAAATGTCAGAGATTTACTCCCTATGCATTCTTTTAGGATTTTAAAGTTTTGAGTACTCCATTTAAGCCTTTAATCCATTTTGAGTTTATTCCTGCATAATAACCTCCAGGTCCATTCATGATGTTGCCAAAGGTATGATTTCATTATTTTTTCTGGACGAGTAATAGTCCATTATATGTGTACCACCATTTGTTTATCCATTAGTCTATTGATGGGCACTTGGTTTGCTTCTGTAGCCTGGCTATTGCAATGAACTTAGGGGTGCATATATTCTTCGGCTATATACAGTTCTCAGATGTGGAATTGTTGGGTCATGAGGCACTTCTAATTTTTAATTTTTTCTCATAATCAATATATGCATAGAGGGGCAAAAGTAGGTTTACAGTTGTTTGTATGGAAAATAATTCAACAATCAATAGACACTAAAACAATAACACTCACTGTGTTTTGTGTACTCACAACTGTAAACCTACTTTTGCTTACCCTGTATTTTAAACTTGAAATTTAGGAATTTAATGAATATGTTTGATAAAATCCTACTTTATTCTTTTTAATTTAGACTTTATAATCCCTAATTTTAGAAACAAAATATTGTTTGTATCAGTACAATGGAAGAGAAAAGAGTAAACTGAGGGAGAATTATAGAACATGTATTAATTAGTACACAAGTTTCAAATTTGTTATTGATGTAGAGGGCTCTATTTATAATTAGTGGCTATACTATTGATAAACCCAAGGCTATTGAGAAAATTTCTGTAATTTCTTGTGTCAGATCATTTACATCTTTCTGTCATATAACTTACCCTGGAAATAAGCACATCAGGCTTTCCTGCTGGTTTCCCATAACTCTGAAGAGTGATCGGATATAAAATCAGATAGCTGTATTGTCAAAGCCACACTCTCATCAGACACTCTCAGAGAACCAATGATTCACAGCACCAACCACATATTTACCAAATCAGGAACTCCAAGTTAGGGATAGATATTTGTCAAAAACACTCTTGGTGATTTTTATGATCAGCCTAGTTGAAGATTACTGACGGAGAAAGTAATATTAGTGGTTCTGTATTCAAAAGCTCGAACACATAGAGACATGAAGGGAAAAATCAGTCATCAACGAATCAAGCAATCAATTAATAAACAAATATAATGCATCTTGTTAATAAAATAATGTGTCTGAATGAAGTTTCAGTTACCTAAAAAAAGATAGCATAACCATTGGTCCTAAGATGAAATATTTTTGTTTTCTAATTACATATAAATTCTTGCATAATACTTTGAAATTTTGAATTTGATTTTACAATCCAGAATATATTTTCAATCACTTGAATTTATTGAATCATATAACAAAAAACAATAACAATGACAAAAAGCATAGCAATCATATTTTGAGGAATATATGATAGATAAGTAAAAATGGAACCAGAGCAGCTAGAAGAAAGAATACACTTGTCTCTCCCCATTTTCTAAATGAATCATTTAGCAAAATAAAGCAAACTTGTTTCAAATCACACATATATCACATGTGGATCAGTTAGCTATAAGCATAAACTCTGCAGAGAAGTATTTTTACAGTTCTATTGGGTGGAAAGAACCAGAAATGTATGTAACATCTCTTCTCAAAAAAAAAAGTCTACAATAACAACTATTAGTATGCTGTATAGGATATCTTCTAAAGACATAAAATTAAAATAAGAAAAGTAACTGTCACATAGCTAAAATAATAATAAAAAAAATGACCTGTGCTTAAAACCCACTCACACTTGGGGATTTGAAAATTTAGGAAATTTAGAAAGTTAAAAGATGGCAAATTTTTATTTTATCCTAGAAGATATTTAAGATCAAAATATAGCTTCATTGTTCATAATTAAAGAAACTTAGATATAAATATTTATGTTGCATTTCATTTTTAAAGTTTAAGTTAAATTCACATGCAATATACAATACCAACCATATGTAAAACTTTCAGATCATGAAGGAAAAAGAACACAATGTACTTAAGAATTATACTGGTTTCTCAGAACAAAAACATAAAAAAAAAACCCAAAAAACTGAAACAACAACAAAACCTAAAATGAAAGCACAAAGCAATAAGCCAAAGTTAATCTAAAATATTTTAGTATAAAAAGAATTAAACTTAAAGTAAACCTCATTAGAGGACAAATACTCTCAGATTGATTCAGAGCAATAGTACTAACAAATAAATGAAAATTTACACGCATTCTACTATGCTTAGACATTAAACAACGACTAACATACAGGGTGGGGGAAAAGTAAGTTTATAGTTATTTGTATGGAAAATAATGCAATAATTAATACATAATAAAACAAGAGTAAACTCTGTTTTACGAACTCAGAACTGTAAACCTACTTATGCCCAACCCTGTATAATCAAAATGTATAATAAAACTTTCAATTATATAAAATAAAGTATATTTATGTATAAATTCACACACATTTACTACTACCTGGACAAATAATGGCTAAATGCAAACTGAAGGGTGAGATTCCCCCTCTCCTCTGGTTCACTTTTCTTACTCTGATGACAAAACACTGGTAGATAGATTTATATTACTGGGCAGGAAAAGGAAATACTTATTGTCTAGAAGAAACAAATGGACCAGGAAAAATCATACCTGATACTCCTATTTGATAATCCTCCCTATAGAATGGCAAGGCCACACCCAATCAATCATATCACAGTGGAAGTTACCATTCAAAAACTCTCTGACACATGCATCCATACACAGAGCTTGCAATGAACTTGCTGTTGCTTCATTCTCAAATATTAATAGAATACAGGTTGGTTCTGTAGTATGACAGAGAACAATTTAACCAAACCAAATCTCACACAGGATGTAAGAAACAAAACTTGTAGGAAGTGAAAACAACAGAAAAAGCAGAATTTGCACACACACACATAATTCACAAAATGATAATGTCTTTTATCCATAAAATAAAAACCGGATACTACAGAAAATAGGTAAATAATCAGAGAAGAGTGAAAGCTCTCTTGGAAATTAAAAACACAAGAGCAGAAGTTGAAAATGTAATAGAATGTTTAAAAGAGGAAGAAAAATAAAAAATCCAGAGAGAGCAAAAAGAGAATGTCAAAAGAAATGAATGAAGTAGAAGTCAATGAAGTTATAGTATCAGAAGTTCTGATATTAAATTAATATGAGCTCTAGAAATAAACACATTATCAGAGAATGATAAAAGTAAATGATTCAGTGAAAAGGCCTGAGTTTTTCAGATTAAAATTGTGTGTGTGTGTGTGTGTGTGTGTGTGTGTGATATAGAGAGAGAGACACAGACCGACATATAGGAGCACAGGGACAGGTACCGAGAGAGATTGATCAGGGGAAATAAACCAAACAAAAATTAGGAAACCCATCTAACAGAGCCAACAGCGAGAAATGAGAAAACAGAAGGGAGGAAATCTTCTAGGACAGAATAACATGATTTTACGTATTATGGAAGCCCAAAAAGTGCCCAGCAAAAGCAGATTTTTAAATATCCACACCCAGGTGCATTTTAATGATTTTTCAAAACATGGGGTCGGGGGGAAAGAAATCCTAAAACCTTCCCAAGGACTGGGGAAGAAGGGAGGTCTACAAAGAAAAAACACGACCTATGCGAAGGATAAATTCTCACTGTATCATTTGCTTTTGAATCCCTTATCACCCGCACCTTTTCACTGACTCTAATTATAATATATCCGATTTCCCATAAAGAACACAGCAAGGAGGAAAGGTCAGTGTGAGGCAGGCAGGCAGGCCGGGGTATGTAGATGAGGCTCTATAGACTCTTTTGCATCACCTTAGCTTTTCTCTAAGACACTCTGAGTAATGCTTTTTCTTTAATCCTGAAATAAACTGATCATTTTAGGATTCAGTTCTCACTCTGGCTTTGAAGTTTCCTTTCCTATTTTAATTACCTTTGATGGTAGGGTAAGACTCTTTTTCACAGAAGAATTTATATACTTAGGTTTATATACTTAATTTATAGCATAAATTAAAAGGAAAAAGAAAAAAAACACACGTTTGGTTGAAGCAGCATTTTAAATTGTAAGGACACATCACATTGATACACTCTCAATAATAACACTGAGCAGCTTTTAACTAAGTGGGTAAGTGCTCTCCTTCCCCACCCCCTCTTGGAGACAGCTGCCCTTTCTAGCTCATGTACTGTTTTTTGCTGATAGACTGATGTCTTTATTTAGGGAGTTATAAAGAATTGCTTCGAGTCATCAGCAGTTTCAAAAACTAGCCATTGAAGGAGGGATAAAGCCTATTCAGAAGACGGATGACAGCTTTTCATTTGAGGATCATACAGAAGGATATTTTCTTCTATAAAAATAGATTCTGCAGTGTAGCTTGAGACTTACATTTTGCAAGGGATCGCCGCTCTAAGAAATGAAACTGAAAACTGAAGACTAAAAGACAGAGACATTCTCTCTCTTCATGTTAAAAAGGCCACACATGACAGAATTGTTTCAATTTTTTTTCCCAACACACAAAAGAGATTTCTGAAACCTGTGCTTACCATAATCACATTCTTCTAGGGCATTAAACTGCAGAAGAAAACGGCTAAGTTATCTTATTTAAATAATAATTCTGTTCCTTTGCACCGAATTCTGTCTAATGCCATTGCTTAAAAGAAGTAGCTTATAACCAGGTAAAAACAAAGAGAAGCATGTCGTATTTTTGAATGCACAGAGTAGCGCTTTATGTTAGCTTCTGTTATTTAAGAATATGATAAAGATTCTTAATCAATCAGTCAAACAGTAAGTACATAAAGGCCACCAAAAGTAATTAAAAATTTTGAAACCTTGGATGATGATGTTGTTTTTCATTTTTTAAACAATGAATACCCAAAAATATGTTCCCATTTTCTCTTAACATGAAAATCTAAAGAGGAGACAAAGTTAATGAATAAACTTCAGTGTGCCTAGGAACACTTTATAATGCATGCATAATTCGATGTGTCTTTATATGAACACTTTGCTGGCCACTGATAATATTTCTATGCAGGGTCTGGTGAGCAACCTATATTTTTTTGTTAAAATTCCCGTATGTTGTCCAATTCTGAAACTCCTCTGTGTTAAATTCTATATAAATCTAAACTAATTCACCTCCAGCGTTTGATTTGGATACTGAACACCACTGCCCACACTCTGAAGTTCATAGAGACACACAATCTTGGGGTTCCCACTCATGTTCTACAATCCAAAAGCTGGTGATTATTGATTTTTTCTTTTTCTTTTCCCTTTACCTATCACATCTACCGATTATTTTATGCCATGGGATATTGTTTTATGTTTCTTATATTTTTAATATAGAGGGTGGTTTCTTCCATCTTAAATGCTTTGGAATATTTGAATTCTAAGATTATATTTCCTCTTTAGTGGCTATAAACTTTGTCCACCAAACTAAATTGGCAAAAAAAATATGTGACATGATTTTTTAAAAAGGCAACTGTGCTATTTCAAGTATTCATCCCATCAGGTGGAAACTGGCTGCGTGGATTGCCTCAGGATACCCCCATTCCTCACACTCTCATCTGCTTTCACAGAGCTGTGTCTGTAACCCGATAGCCTTTGCTACCTTGAGGCACTGAAAAGATGTCTTTTCCTTGAACTGTATCATGGCTATATGATAGCACTCATAAAAACATGCCTGTTGCCATCTAGTCTTCAGTGCTGTTGATGTGTTGTCACTGACAGCAAGGTGTTTCCAGGTCCAGCTCTCTTTCAACCACTTCTGCGTCACACTGAAGGTTGCCTGGAGCTCTCTCAGGCTGCATGAGGCTCTTTACCACCTTTGTAATAGTGCCACACTGCAGCACACAGGGCACCAAGGCTGCAGGTGAAACTGCGAGGCTCTCTAGTCATTGCCATTTCATGATATTGGGGGAGCTGTGTTTATACTGCGTCTCCAGGTTTAGCTAAAAGTTGGGTACAAGTCTTCTCTGCTGTTAGGCAGAACTTCAAAACTTTCTGGGATTACTTAACCAGGAAGACTTTAAAACTACATTAATACTATATTCTGACCTTATATTTTGAACATCAAAAGTCAAGGACTTAGTTTATTTAACTTTATTCAGTTGGAAGGACACTTTCTTGAGAAGACAGAAGAGTTATGGTTTATCTGTTGGAATAGGGGAAGGTTATAGTTTTAGAGAAATACAGATGGAGGAAAGTCTACATCGGCAGCTATATCTCAGTATTGTACCAACACATAACTCACAGTTTTAGTTGATTACCACAATTGCAATGTTTTTTTAATTGGCCCCTTTTTTTTTTATTTTATTTTTTTAAATAAAATTCATTAGCTAGATATAGAACATAATAGCACATAGACTTAAATTAGTTTTGATTGGTGGTTCAGTACTTTAATTTAAAGGTAACCTAGAAAACATTAAAAAATAGAAATACTTCACATTCCACATTTGAAAAATAGGGATAATAACACCTAAATATTGACTGTCAGAAAGATTATATATCAGAATACATATGAAGAATTTGGGCAACACTGGTATCTGGCAGCTACGTAGGCTGGCATAGAATAGCACACTCATACATTTGTAGGAGGCTTTTGTGAAGAGGTGTTAACAGATTGAAACTGCTTGTTACACAGGGCATTTTAGAATAGGTTATTTTGAAGACTATTCCAGTAGAAACTTACTCTGCATCTAATTACTGAGTGCCCTTAATTATCTTATCCTGATTTATTGTTCTTTATAGCACTTATTGTATATATACATTTTTACATTTAGCAATCCATATGAGCATAGGAATTTTGATTTGCCTCTACTATGTCCCCAACTCCAGGTATAGAGTACGTGATTAATATTTATTGTCAAAAAATTAAATAAGTGAAAAAATAAGAGAATTAATTAGATGTTGATTAAATTTACACATTTAAAATGTAAAAAACAAGAAATACATGTGTATGCTTGTTAAAGTTACATGATGATGAGCATGTAACTTAAACTTTAAAAGAAAACAGCCTGAGCTTGTCTCTAATCAGTTATCTGTGGCCACTAAGTTGCCCTTTGATTGATAGAGGCCAACCGGAGGCAGCTATGTACAAAATGACTTAGTGCTAAGGAGCAAAAATATCTTCCTGGCAGCAGTCAAACTAGAACTCATTTACTTGAGTACATTTCTTCCACCACATCAACAGTGAACTTTACAAGAGGGATTTGGAAGGTTAGACATAGTTTCATACTAAGCAAAGATCTGTTCTCATAATAATTTCTACATTTTGCTTTAGCTTATTTGTGTAGGTACTAGCAAATAGAACAAAAGAGTACAAAAAAGTGCCATTGGTAGATTTTAACTCTTTTATTGATGGATTTTGAGCAAGCACAGAGGACTGGTAACTCTTGGGGATCCAAATGTTAGGGCTCCTGTTATTAGGAAGGGAGAGATGACAGTGGGGAACTTGAGCTACATGTGCTACAGATGTAGATCAGCCCCAAAGACAGAAACAGGATGTTAAGAGAATATGTGCCAGAAATAGGACATTTAAGGAGGATCTTAAAAGGATGGATACTATAGATGAGATTCAACAGGCAAAGATAAAATAGAGGTGTCCAGGGACAAAACAGAATGCTGTGGGCAGGCGATTAGTAGAGCACAGGGTGCTTGAAGACTTGAGCAGTGGTATGCTGCTAAACATTTAGCAAATGACTGAAGGGGGAAGAATGATTTGTGCCCTTTGCCAATTTCTGTGCTACAGCCCTTATTGTGGCCTATGTGAAGCGAAAACTGTTTAATAACCAGATTGGAAAATTCTTGCAAATGTGTCATTTGGCTCAATACACCAGTTGTGAAGAGTATCATATCTAGGTGCACATGTGGTATGAGATTCTTATTAGATACAAGTGAGAAAATATTAAATTTCAGACTAATGAATTCAGACTAATGGATTTGCTCTTTATTCTGGAGGAAATAATGATCTGTAGTAAGCTTTGAAGGGTGGGATGTGTTCAGACCAACTATTCACAGGCTTTATAATGTTACAGTGAAGTTAATGAATTATAAACTAAAACTAAAATGGAGCCATATATTTCAGATAGCCAGAGGAAGTACACACTGAATGTATAAATGTATTTAATGGGAAATAAATTCCTTTCATCATTTGCCTTTTCCTTTTCCCTCTAGTGATATCTCTTTGAAATAAAATCTTGTATTAAAATAGATACTTTATTCTGTCATACTTTCCATAACTCTGTTAAACTTGGCTTTCTAAGAAACTATACTTGTCTTATATAATACAACTTTCCCATATAAGAAAATGAAAGGAACATAAAAATGCTGTTATTTTGTTCAGCTCTATATCTATCAATAAACCTATTTTTAGGTAATCATTCTGGTTAGTGTTGTCATTCACCCCAGAAATTCCTATAACCATCCTGAAATAATAAACCTTTCTGTGGTTGGGGTGGGAAGAAAAAAGAAATCAGAGGAAACTATGAAAAGGGAGGAAAAGGCAAGTAGAGAGGGGCCTCTCAGGGAGTTGTGTATGTTTTCATTAAGAGGGCACATTTCTTAGCCTCAGGATATGAAAATCCCCATAGACAAATGTTAGCTTTTTGATACTTATATCTATTTATGTCTTGGTTCTTATTTTTCACAAATTAATATAAACCCTTTAGACTTCGAGAGCTAATGCAAATTTTTTGTCCCTTTTAGTAATTTTCCTGGAATCTAGGTGCTGTGACATATGAAAAGTCTGAAATCTACCTTATTAATATCTCTAATGTTCTCACTCAGAGTTTAAGCAATTTTCATTAAAATGTTCAACTCATCAAATCATGATAAGTAATTTAAAAACTCTTTCACTTCTTTTCTTGATGAAAGACACACACGTAAAGCATAATTGGATGCTATTGTTGTAGATAGCAGTTGGTATGATTATTTCTGACACTTTGCTTATCATAGTACAATCTTCAGATAAATAAAATAACAACTCACTTCCCTTCACAACAAAGAACATACTCAGAGATAACAATGATTGGGGAATTTTGAAACTCTACTAAATTCATATGTTAATGAACAGCTGTGAAGTTTCCCAGACACAGTATTAAAGAGAAGACAATTCTCATGTTTCCCTACAACTTAAAAACTTTTACAAAGACTCCAACTAAGAGCTGAAAGCAAAAATATCAGTAGTTTCCACAATATGTCTATATACCTTTCTGGTTCTGAGTTATCACTCTGCTTGGTTGAGAAGGTCTAAATGTCATATAAGTATTTTTGTTCATCTAATTTCACTTTTCTATCCAAATACAAAACACATGATCAGGTTGAGGTAATTGTTTTCTTAGTTCTAGGAAACATTAATGGTAAAAATGGAGGTGCAACAGGAAAATACAGTGTTTAATTAAAGCCAGTTATATCAATGTATTTATAAATTGGTTATTCCATTTTTTCATTCTCTCCCTCAGTGCATCATGGAGGTCTAGCACGTACCAGCTAACATAATTAGTAAACAGCTAACAAAGAGGAGGAAGAGTGTTTGGAGAGCCCTTAGTCAGATATCTACTTTCAAAACGTATTCCCAGCTATCACAGATTTTAAAAGTTAGTTGGGGAAACATGGCATATGTACATGAAATGTAAAATAACCAGAAAATTTTGAAATTAGATACATTTTTATATTTCTTCTGTGACTAAGTCCTCTTGTAAACACTGAGTATTTAAGATTTTTCCACCTTTTACTATAAATTAACATTTAAAAAGTGATTCAGACCAAATATGACTGATTTTATATCAGGCTAGGCTATGTGCCACTTGATTTCTCTTACTTCTAGTTGGTCTAACTGTTAACATTGTGTGTAAAGATTCATTCACTCTGACATTCACAATGAGAGGAGATTTTCAAAGAAAAGCAATTCAAATACTTCTCATTGTCTGTTCAGCCTG
This sequence comes from Miniopterus schreibersii, assembly GCF_964146895.1. Taxonomy (NCBI): domain Eukaryota; kingdom Metazoa; phylum Chordata; class Mammalia; order Chiroptera; family Miniopteridae; genus Miniopterus; species Miniopterus schreibersii. The sequence goes on from NC_138107.1 coordinate 45,652,675, forward strand.
CGGTGCCATGAATATATGAATGCAACCAAATGATATTATGTTAATCAAGTCTACCAATGGCAGGTGCCATGAGAAATAGAACTCTTTCTCGAATACTGTACAAAAATATCCATTAGTATTCATTTGGAAAAAAGAGAAGATATTTCAAAAAGAGGTATACATTTATATTCACTGTAGTTTGTATCTATATCCAAATTCTAGAGACCTGAGTCATTTCTCAACAAACCACATCTTGTCAAGGCATAACTTTGTCACTAAGCTTGGGCATCAGGTTATATAAATCCTTTATTTTATTCTTGGTCAGAATCTTTGTTAACTACCTCACACTGCAACTGCATAGAAGGCAAGAATGACATACAAATCTCCCTTTATCCAAGGCCTCTTTTCCCAATCACCTCCCTCCCCATAACATCCACATTCCCCATTCTGCCCAAGACAAGTACATCTAAGGAATATTTGATCCCATCTGACTACTTCATGGAATTAGAACTAGTAAAATTCTTTTTTTTTGTTTTTTTTTAAATATATCTTTATTGATTTCAGAGAGAGGAAAGGAGAAGGAGAGAGAGAGAGAAACATCAATGATGAGTCATTAATTGGCTGCAGCCTGCAAGCCGGGCATGTGCCCTGACCGGGAACCGAACCCCGATTGCCTGGATCCTAGGTCGACGCTCAACCGCTGAGCCACGCTGGGCCGGGCAGAACTGGTAAAATTCTTAGTGAACTTCTAATTGCCCAATTCAATATTCTCCTTTTAATTTTTTAATTTGACTTCTGTGGAATTTGAAAACGTTGATAATTTTTTCAGATCAGTAAATATGAGTCTTTATTCCAAGGATCTTTTCACTTTTATATCTTCCTTCCTTTTTGTCACTACTTCTATTGGTTTGCCCATATCTTAATCTGGTATCTCCCAAATGCAGTCTTTGGTCTTCTTCCTGGCAGTATCCTCCACTCAAGTCACTTCAATCATCACCCATATGAAAGGATCTAAATCTAAAGTGCAAATCAAAACATAGGGAAAAGCTTTCAAATTATAATCTGGTTTCCCTTTTCCACAAATCTAAATCCATAGATTTGGATTGGGATCACAGTCTTTGTAAATGGGGAAAATAAAAATTAAAAAAAGAAAGCTGAGTGATTCTGATACATACTTCTGTTTGAGAACCCCAATGAATATGGTATTAGGTCTTTAAGCTCCAAACCTATAGATCTATTTGCCTTCTGGATCTATTCACTCTAACGATCCACAGATCGTTCCACCTAGTCTTAGTCTAAAGCAGAAATCACAACCTCCATAATACAAAGCTATTGAATTTCTATATTCCATCAGTCTGACATTATTTTCATATAATAACCTAAGTCAGAAACTTGGAGATATAATTGACATCCTTATATTTCATTTGGGTCATGGAATTTCTATATCTTAACCAATTTCATATATAGACCTCCCCCTCAATTCCTAATGTTACTTTTGTGTACAATTTTCCTCTCTATCAATGCCATTCCTTCTCACTAGAAAACTAAATTTCCTAAGATCTATGTTGATTGTTCCTTATGCATCATACACTGCACTCTTTTTCCTAAAATGATCTTATTTATGACTGCCTTTGTTCTTTACATGTTTCTATTACTTTACCTGAAATTCTTAAAATGCCTACTTAATATCTTTCTTTATAATAAGCCAAACATTCCTTGATGCAGGAACCATTATTATCTTATTTGATTCCTGTTAATTACCAGGATATTTGATTCACTGAAGAGCCTTAGAAACAAGTGGTTGATATGTTTATGTGTGAGAATATGTGCATATTTAACATTCACTGGATATATCTAACTTACCTTTTATGGTACATCATTTTATACATTACTTATGGTTTTCTACACTTCTTTAAAAGACGTTGGTTTTTGAAACATGGTTTTAGTTAATGTGTGCCTCACTAAATGTAAAGAAGATTTACAACTTATTCACTTTGACACAGTGTATCATTAATAAAGTCATATAGGTATCTAGAAGACACCTTATCTAGTGCTATTTGAAATGGAAGAGTAAAGTCACAGATACCAGAAATACCAAGACAGTTTCCACTGATTTAAATCTGAGATTTGGAAGATTTTTCAGTAGGCTTCAGTAAGGTTGTGAGTGTCTCCATTTAAATTCTGCTTGAGTATTTAAAACTGTTTAAAACCACCTGTTTGTGCATTCAATTTCTCATGTTACACACAAAAATGTGAGTTTTTGCAAGCAAAAACAGATGCACTCCTAAAATGTGTCAGCACATTTTCAAAAGCCTACTGAAAATGTGTCCTCATATGTCTCCAGACTTTGTTATAACTTACACCAGTGAGCTGCATAAATTCTTTTCTTGAATACCCATTAATGTAAATTACAAGGCCAGGAAAACACCACATAAGGACTGGCAAAATCTCACACAGTATAACTTCTTTCTTAGGAAGGAGCTAAAGAGAACAAAGTTATGCTGACACTTTTATCCTAAGGTGATCCTGTAAGTAAAGATGTGCTATAAGAAGAAAAATTATACAGGTTAGTACCATTTATAGATAATACTGCCCCTCTTCCTTCAGATATACCAGCTGATGTTGGGTAAAGTGAAGAAAGGGAAACTATAATTTTATTTTAAAGATAGAAAATGTGTTTCCCACATATTATTATATGTAGGCTGAAATGCAGAAATAAAAGAGTAGAATATTGGGGTATGATTATGAGGAGTGATTAGTTCTTGTTTGGGCAATATATATTGTTTAATTTCCTATCATGATAAAAAATGGAAAGCAAGGATAGGCAATCTATAAAATACCATTCACCTTCCCTCAGTTGTTCGTTCTTAGATCCATAGGTCTGTACCTACCCAAATTGTTATTAGAAGGGAAAATGTGGAACTTAAGTTCCACAAAAATTATTAATAGAAAATCAAGATGGGTCTGGATATGCCTCCTGATGTTAAGTGGCAAGTTGGAACATACCAACTTCATTCTCTTCTCTGAATCCCTGCTCGACCACCCTACAGTTGATATAAACTTATATTAGTTTCAGGCATACAACATAGGTATTCATCATTTATATACCTTACAAAGCCATCACCATGATAAATCTACTAAACACCTGTCAATGTGCAAAGTTATTACAATATTATTGATTATCTTCCGTTTGCTGTGCATTACATCCCGACGACTTACTTATTTTATAACTGGAATTTTGTAGCTCTTATTTCCCTTCACCTATTTTCATGCATCTTCTCACCCCCTTCCCCCTGGCAACCATCAGATTGTTCTCTGTATCTATGAGTCTGTTCTCTTTTGTTTTATTCCTTTATTTTGTTTTTTTAGATTCCAATATAAGAGAAATCATAAGGCATTTGTCCATTTTATGACTTATTTCAGTTAGTACAATACTCTTTAGTTCCATCCATGTTGTGGAAAAAGGCAAGATATCATTCTTTCTTATGGCTGAGTAACACTTGATTGTATATATTCACCGAATCTTCTTTATCCATTCATCTATCGATGGACACTTAAGTTGTTTCCCTAACTTGACTATTATAAATAATGCTGCAAGGAACATAGGGGTGTATATATCCTTTCAAATTATTGTTTTTATTTTCTTCTGATAGACATTCAAAAATGGAATTGCTGGATAATATGGAAGTTGTACTTTTAATTTTTTAAGGAATCACCATACTGTTTTCCATAGTGGTGGCACCAATTTGCAGTCCCAACAACAGTGCACAAGAGTTCCTTTTCATGTTTCTCTAAAGTGGTACCTGTGATGGTTAATGTTATGTGTCAACCTTACTGGGCCACAGGGTGCTCTGATATTTACTTAAACATTATTTCTGGATATATTGACAGTGTTACTGGATGAGATTAACATTTAGATCACTAGACTGACTAAAGTAGATTCCTCTCCCCAGTATGACTGGGCCTCATTCAATCAGTTGATGGCCTTGATAGAATAAAAAGGTTGAGTATAAAAGAATATTTTTCTATCTGCCTGACTGTCTTTAAAGCAGGAACACTGATCTTTTCCTGCTTTGAACATAAACTCAAACTGCAACCAGTGGCTCTCCTGGGTATTCAGCTTGTCAACTACAGTTCTTAGGACTTCTCAGTTTCCATAATCATGTGAGCCAATTCTTTATAATAATTCTAGGTAGACAGATACTTTTGATTCTGTCTTTCCTGAGGACCATTACTGATATAATACCCAGTATCTATGACTTTAGTTTCTATACCTTCACCTTCCCTGTTACTTTCTATTATATGGCCATATGATGTAAATCTCAATAGATACTTAATTTTTATTTCAACATTATATTAAAAATGTGTTTTTTATATCTACCGAGTAGATTTTTAAAGAAGGTATATGAATTACGTTTGTTATCCATTTGCCCATTGTGAACAACTATGTTGCCTTAAAAGCTTTGCCTCAAAAGAGACTATACTGTGATCAATACTTTTGAACCTGAGTCCCCGAACATGAGTTTCTCCACAGCATTATCCCCCCAAAATTAAAGTGATGTATTAAAAGTATTTATGTATTTAATTTCTATTAGAGTTGCCAAATTATTTTTAAAAATTACTGCAATCATTTATTACTCCATCATTAGTGCATGAGTGTTTTCATTTCCCAAATTCTTGACTGTCTTGATATTATTCAATTTCCTAGATTTTTTAGTTGCATACAGCTAAAGTGAAATTTTATTGTTCAATTTGCATGTTTTTTCCTGATTACTAGTAAGTTTGGGTACCTCTTCATAGACAGTAGTTATTAGCAAATTTCAAAAATTTCAGGAGGCTAATTAAATCTTGACATCATGAGCAGACAGTCAATATAAAACAAATATTACAGGACCACTTCCAATATAATTTATTGACTAGCTTGGTACCTTGAATATCTTTTGTTTTCAAAAAGATACTCATATCCTAAACCCTGGATCTAGTGAATAGTACCATATATAGAAAAAGGGTGTTACTTTATGTGGAAAAATATGGAAATTATCCTGGATTATCCATGTGGGCCCTGTATTAATTTTTTGTGGCTACTATAACAAATTATCACAAAATTGGTCACTTAAAACAACAGAAATTTATTTAAAAGAGTTTTGTTTTTTTTTTTGGATGGTCTCCCTGGCCTGCAAGTTGGAGGGGTGGATGGTCACCCTCACCTGCTCCCAGGCAGGGTAGATGTTTGCCCTTGCCTGCTCTCTGGCCCAGTGGATGGTTGCCCTCATCTGCTCCCTTGTGGGGTAGTTGTTTGCCCTAGAATGCTGTCTGGCCTGGTGGATGATTGCCCTGGCCAGCAAATTGGCAGAGTGGATCTTTGGAGGCCAAAAGTCCAAAATTGGTATCACTAGGCCAACACCAAAGTGTTGGAAGGGTCTTATTCCTTCTGAAGGCAGTAAGGGAGATTCTGTTCTTTGCCTTTTCCAGCTTCTGGTGGTTGGTGGCATTTCTTGGTCAGTGGCTTGTATAAATATGCATTTTGAGACCATTTATTTCTAATTACTGGGAAATGGGCAATAATCAAATAAAATATTCAAATCTTTCAACTGCTTCTCAATGAACATAGTTTTTCTTTGTAGATGGCTCTGGTGTTTACATGGATAGGCTGGATCTTATTGCATCAAACATTTTTCTATACTTTCTATTTTTTTTATATTTTAAGCTCAAGAATTCATCAGAGGAATGGTCAATTGTAAGAGGTCTCTTGGATTTCCAGAGTCCCTACTAATAGTTCTTCAACAATTGAATTTATTTATTCAGGTACAAGAGGTCTCATTGGTAAGTGATGATTCTTCAAGTCCCTTTTTCTCAGGGATATTGGTGCTTTTATAGATTGTGCCTGTGGAGCATGGAGCCTTAGTGAGGTCCCCTGAGTCTGGCATCTCATAATCTTGCTCTGTGCATGTGTTCAGATTCATTCACAACAAGTTCCATATTTATTTTTGAAGCACTTTGTTAACTTCTTAATATTCTTTTGTTTTCTACATTTTAAAGATTAATTTGGGGAATAGTTGATATCTTTGCTTTATTACATTCTGTCATCTTTAAACATGGACTATTTCTCCAGTTTTTCAATTATAGTTTTATGTCCTTTGGACTATTTAAAAATTCTCTCTATAATAATTTAGATATTGATTCTCTTTGTCTTTCATTCCTATATTTTATTTTTTGTTTCCTGCTGAATCAACAAGAACTGCCAACAATATGTATATTGAACAGTGCTGGTGTATAGTATTATAGATGTGGTTCAAAAACTTCAGAACAGAAAAAAAGCAAAATGCAAGTCAGCACAGCAAAAGTAACAAGAAGCTCAACAGCAACAACTAGATGGAGAAGTCAAGTCAGTCCTGCCAAGAGAAAATGAACATACCATTCAGATCTTTATTGCCTCTCCAGTTTCTACAGGTCATCTGATACAGGCATTCCAACTGAGTATATTTTGCTCTGTTTGATGTAAAACAGTTTATTGAGAGAGAGTTCTGAAGCTGAAATCTGTAGAGAAGTGAGGGAGAGGATTTTGGCAAAGATGTGGACTTAGCTCAGGTCTAGCCACAATCTGAATGCTATGGGGAAATCTACAGTATCAACCAGAAGCAAAGGAACAGGATTTATGTTGTTCCTAAGTCCTTATACTTCTAGAGTGAAGGCCTAGCCCTCAGGAATTTCTGCATAAGGTGGCTCTAGTAAGGTCAAGGCAATTCTCAGAATGCTGCTGCTATGAGCCTTTGGCCTCCAATACTCAGCACTTTGGGTTGATGTGCTGTCCAGGGATAGGAGTGAGTCACAAAACTGTACTTTATACAGTTTTTCTCTGAGAGAGAGTATTTAGGTTATTATGCATATTTTCCTTGGAAAACAATAAAAGAACATTTTATCCACAGAAAAAATTCAAAGATAAAAACTTCTGGTGCCTTCAAGATAATTTTAATTAGTCGTTCACTCAGGTGCATAATTTTCAGTCTTTCTCAACATTTTCTTTAATTTTTGCCAATCCATTTTATTCTCTGTTTTAAAACCAAAAGGTTTTTAATTTAAAATACTTTTATGAAATGACCTCTTGACCACATAATGAATCTATCCTCTTATCTATTAATTCCTTCAAATCCTGAATATATAAAATTGCTCAAGCCCTATTTTGTCTAGACAATTATGCTGCTACTTGTGATTTTGCTCCCAAAAGTTGATAGTATGTTCATTTCAGAATCATGAATTAAGCCATAATCCTAAATAAATTGCTCAATAATAATTTAAGTTTCTGAAAGTTTGATTAAGAATGCTGAGGGATTATTTTTAAAAGTGCTGATTACCAACTATATGAGGACAAAAGGCAATGTCTTATAAACTTTTTTTAAATACCCATACTTGGAAATTAATAATATTAATAATTTTGCACATTTTCTTTTTTAGAAAGAAAATGCAGATACTAAAGTTAATTCTAAATAACTATTTATACACTAAGGAATTATATAAATAAGCATAACCTTTTTTTTATTGTAAAATGAAATCTTACCCTTTGCTACAGCATGAAGGGACCTAAAGAGTATTATGCTATGTGAAATAAGCCAGTCTGAGGAAGACAAGTACCCTATGGATTTCACTCTTATGTGGAACCTAATGAACAACATCAACTGATATTTCTCTCTTTAAAATAAAGTTTAGTCAAACTGCTACCCTGGATCTGTCCCCACTTTTTTCCATTCTTTTTTCTCCTCAATCCATGTAAGGCTGCTTCTTGCCTGAGTGAAGGGATATGCCTGATTGGTTAAGACCATGCCACCTGGTAAGAGAACACTGACTTCAAATGTGACCTTCAAGATGTGAGACTTGGAGCTGGTTAGTGAAGCTTTCTACTCCCTCCCTCTGAGCTTTCCATCTGTAAATTGTGGGTCGGTAATAATCTACCTGTAGTAAATGCTGCTTGTGCCCCATTCAGATTCCCCTTCAAAAGCCTACAACAGCCCCTTTTCTCTGGAGAATACCTGTTTGCTGATGGTTGTTCCTTTGTCCAGGAGGTAACCACCCCACACACTTACCCTTGTTGTGGGAGTAGCAGACAAGCAATGACAGATCCATGTGTACTGAAGGCTGACCTTTCATCTCTAGGGGAAGCAACTTGTGCTCTAGAGACTTCTAGTTACCCTAATACGTTAAGCCAAGTGTAGACTTACTTGAAGCCACATACCACCTAGTTCATTCCCCTTTTCTATCCTGTTTTCCTGACTCCCTATAGGTTTTGCTGCAGAGCACTCCTTCAATATATATGTACACCCATATTCTGGTGATAAGTGGAGTACAGATGGGCCTTTGAAGTGTAATTGTTATTTAATTTAACCTGGGGTAAAAAAGGGTGAGCTATAGGTATATGGTGCATACAGGATGCAATAGCTTGTGTGATATGTATGGCCTTATAGAAATATTGAAAAAAATAGTAATTATAAAGATTGGGGATTTTGGCGGCTGCTGCTAAATATCATGAATGCTTAAAGGGAAAAAATGACAAGCTCAGGGAAATCGATCATTAATATAAAACAAAGTATGATAGAGTGTCTCCTTGGCAACTGTTAAAGAGACTCTTACCTTCTATAGACAGAGCTGAAAATATTGAATCATCAGTGAAATCAAACAAGTACAATAAATACTGTATTAGTAAGGGAACCATCAAACATAGGTGAAATCCTGGTCTCTATTCTGTGTTTAAAGGTTCAGTGCAGAATGCAGTGTAGACAGATTTCATCCCCAAATTTAAGTGTTCAGGCTGAAGAAAATGTAAAAAGTATATATTAAGTATTATGAATAACTGAGTTTTGTACTGCAATGTCTTCATTTTTCAGAAATGAATATTGCATATATTTAATAGCTATGCATTATACATAATCTCATTTAATTCTCACAACTATCCCTGGGGGCAGGTACAATTGTAATAACTACTACACAGATTGGGAATACAAGGCAAGGAATTGCTTAAACTTCTAAAGGTAAAGCTCAGCGGAAGGTGGGAGAGCTAGAACTCAAAACCAAGTCTTGATTCCATGAAGTGCTACGTTGTTAGTCCATATTGTTCTTTCCTTTCCTGAACAGATGAAGAATTTTTCAAGTTTATAATTTTTTATTGCTCATTTTTCTCTGTTGGACATGGGGAAAATATTTAGTCTGCATACTTTAGAACTTAAATTGTAGTGTATAAAATATTGTCCCAAATTGCCTGAAAATTTCACCTTGTAAAATCAGATACGAGCAACATAATTCTTATGGCAGTGGCCTAGTCCTGGAGGTGGAAGCAGCCTCTTACACACATAGAAGGGTTCCTTTGCATTAAAACTGAGAGGTCTCCAGACAACAAAATCAACTAAGGGGGAAAAAGAAGGGATATGAGAGGTTTAACGATAATTGGAGGATGAGTATATGAGGAAGGAAATCTAATTGTGGTAAATCTAATTGTGGTCTGTCATGCTGGTAGAAACTTTTTGGTTTGGCATCTGCAAATTCACTCAGATATTAAGGAAAGGGAGATTTTACTAAAATGATCCACATGGTCTGGAAGCAGAGCCATTTAGAAACTGAACCAGCTCTAACCTTATGCTACTGTCTCAAATCCTGTAAATTATTTTTATATGCATTTTTCTCCATCTGTCCTCTTCTCACCAATTCCCTTCATAATCTCTTGTCCAGACTGATTGGCTTAGTTCACTGGTTAGAAGCTAATGGGTAGAGCTCTTTTGGGGTTACTAACCAGATCTGCATGTTCAACCTGGTCCAAAGAATGACTATCTTTGTGTTCAGTACATTTATTTGCCTGATCCTCTTAAGCAGAGCCTTTAGATAGACAGTTTTAGGTGGGGGTGTTATTTTGGGCAGCAATATGGCTGAGGTGTTTGGTGTGCAGACTATATTACCCTAATATTTTGGTGATTACATACTTTATCATCAAAGCTAGGTTACTTTTGAGAGTAAAATGGGAGCTCTTAATAATTACATCAGAACAACAGGGAAAATCAAGGTTCTCACAAGCTGGAATGTACATCCACTTTTCCTATGTCTCTGATTTTTATTTTATTTTTCTCTTTGGAAGTTTGAAGGCAAAGGAAGGCCATATCCATCCACTGAGAGTTCTGTACAATGTGATGGCATCAAGGTTAGTATCTTAGCTTAGGTCAGTTGCTTCAGGACTGTGGATCAACTTCATGACTTAAGTTTAGAACCATAAACCTATAAGGCCTTGTATCTCTAAGACAAATCCTTGTGGGTTAACAAACAACAAAATATTGGACAGTAAGAATTATTGAAGGAGTTACAGAGCAGAAAAGGGCACAAGAAAAGGGCATTTCTGAGCACAAGAAGCCCTGGTAACAGCTTTAACGTGTAGTTCACTGGGACTCTCGTTTTGTCTCCTGGTAAACATCTACATTGTTTGGGACTAAGAGCTCCCACTCCACAGAGCCCAAAGCTGAGAGGACAGAGGTATAAAATCCACCATGGGTCATTAGGAATGACGGTAACAAGGGGAACCCTAGCTTTCATCTTTTGATTCCTGGGACTATGTATCCTTCCTGTTGGGATTATAGCACAAAAGAGTTATCTGATATAATAAACACATTGTGTCCTGAAGAATGGCAACACATATTTTTAAATGTTGTAGTTTCTTTCTTTCTTTTTTGTAAATTCTGTTTTCAATTGATTTTTATTGTTCAAAGTATTACAGCTATTCCCCTTTTCCCCCCCATTGACCCCCTCCACTCCACACCTCCCCCTCCAGGCCTTCACCACACTATAGTCTGTGTTCATGGGTTATGCATATATGCATATAAATTCCGTGGTTAATCTCTCCCAACCCCCCACCCCCACCTTCCCTCTGAGATTAGTCAGTCTGTTCCATGCTTCTATGTCTCTGGATCTATTTTGTTCATCAGATTATTTTGTTCATTAGATTCTACATATCAGTGAGATCGTGTGATACTTGTCTTTCTCTGACCTGCTTATTTCTCTTAGCCTAATACTCTCTAAGTCCCACCATGCTTTCTCAAAAGGTAAGAAATCATTCTTTATTACAGCTGCATAGTATTCCATGGTATAAATGTACCACAGCTTTTTAATCCATTCATCTACATAGTTTCAGCTTTACTTTCAGAAGTTCATTTTAGAGGTCTTTGGAGCAGAGTGTGGTATGTGATACAACCAAATTATCCATGGTCATGGGCCCACTCCCCCACCTCCTTCACAATAAAGTATGTTCTGTCTCCATACCTGTATGTAGGTCAGGTGTTTTGTAAGGCCCTAGATATTCGTTCTGGTCAAAGATTTGCAGGCACACAAGGAAAACTCACACTTAGAATAGGTACCTATTCTTGTCAGAATGAATGGCTGGCACTTCCAGGATAGAATGGAATCAATACAGACAACTTGCCAAAAAGTGGCTAATTGGTTATCTAAAGAAATAACGTCTTATTAGAGACGAGTATTGGCCTCTGTTGCTAAAATGGACACTTGGAATATTATCATCTAATGGAATATAATCTACTGGTGTCACTTTAGCCTTTCATAATATACCTTCCATTATGCCCACTTCTCTCAGCTCCTTATTCCTTCCTCTACTATCTGCAGGGTAAGGTATGCATTTCTAAACTTCTTAGAGTCACCTGAGGTTCTTGTCAGGAGGTTAAATTCCATATTTTGAGAAAGTGTCTCCATGTCAATGAATTGTTGCTTATCCTGTCATAAATTTTGGCTCACTTGATCAAGCATCATTAAAATCCAATCCATGAGCACTACTCTCACTCATGCCAGTATATGCCAGCTAGTATTTGCAGTCATTCAGAAGTATGATCTCTTTCTTCCTTTATCAGCCAAGCAAGTTCCCAGACAAGTTATGCTAGAATTTTCCTTAGTTTTTAGCCTGACAGCCAGGAGAGCCCATGAGGACTTCTCCTGAGGGGGCTTCTCTTGACCTATGTAAGAGTGGTTTCTGCAACCTCTTCCACCAAAGCAAATGTTGTAGGTGTTATTATAGAAAGTGGTTCCTTGGACAAGTTCAGCAAGTCTAGGTTAAGCTGAGAAGTCAACATCTTCAGGGGAATCCTTATATATCACCTGTCCCATGTTTCATGACCCTGGTTTTCCCCACCAGAGCCTGGCTTTAAGTAACCTGGCCTTGGCTCAGCATTCAAATGTCTCTGAAACTTTGTTACTAACAATTAGGAAGACAGCCATGCACTTCAGGAGATAAAGGCCTCTTTATAAGCTAGCACAGAAGCACTTTATCTCTCACAGGTAGCCATTAACTGCACGTTACCATCCCACAGTCTATCAACATCCTTCTGCAAGACACCAACAGAAGAGAAGTAACTAGCCATCTTTGTTGCATACATAATTCTCTTCATATTTTTCAAATTCCTGTATCATTATTCATATAACAAAGAAGCACTTCCCTTCACCAGGATATTTTCATAGGTTATTTCTCATGAAATCTTTGATGTTAAGTTCTCACTTTTTTCCAGAGACTATGCCCAACTATGAACCAAACCTCCAAATCATTGCCTATATTCTGTGACTATATGCACATACACAGACACACACATGGGTTTGTAGTGCCAATGCAGGTAGTAGATAATACATATTATTTGCATAATATGTGTGTTGATTTGAATGAAGATAAAAAGAAGGTTATGAGGAAACATTTTTGACCACTGTGCATTTATGCAGTCTATGGAAAGGCAAGGTTGCCATGACACCCTCAAGCCAAAATCAACCACCGGAAGAGTTTCAGTTTTTCCAAGAATAAGCCTGCTATTCCTGTTGAGAAGGAAGCTGCTGGGGAAAACAATGAAACTATAGAGAAAAGGCACATGTTTTCTATTATACATGATTTGTCAACATATATGGTTTATTTATTGAAAATAAAAAGAAATGTAAAGGACCACATAATGGTGGTAGTATCTGTAGTTCTTTCAAGAAATATATGGTAGGATTATATTTATGGTATGTTTTGAAAACTCCAGAAAGGGAAAAACTTTAATAATGGGAAGATTTTAAAAAAAAGATTGAAAACAAACAATTAAATATCATTATTGGTACCTTGTGCATTTTAACATCTCATGTAGCATGAAACATCAGGATCTCATCAAGGAAACAAGGTAAATTCCTATTCTGATCACATGTGGTTTAACAAACAAATATATGTGTTTTTATGTCTTAAATCATGTGTATGTATATCATAAATATGTTTCTTATTGTTAAACTATATGTGATAGAAACATATATATATAAAATGGAAGATGTGTGTATATATATACTTTGTAATATATTTATATATATACACACACTGATGTATGAAAATCTATATATAATATACACAGAGATAACATATACATGTATATATACACATGTAAATACATATATACACACACACATATGTATACATATATAGTTATGAGAGAAATTATTGTAGTTGTCATTAATGGATAGATATTTAAAAATTATAAGTTTCATTTATCTTTATTAAATTATCCCTGTTATATTGCTTATCATGAAAGGCAAGGCTGTGTCATATTTTATTTGGGATCTCATTGTTCTGGGCCATTGACTACACATGTTGGAATGCAGTAAAGAGCAATGGTCTATAACCTTTCATAAAAGTCCTGGATGATGAAAGAAGCCAAACTGTCTGCAAAGGTTAAGCAAAATGAATACCCCATTGTAAATATGGAAATAAATAGCAATCCTATAAAGTTTACTATGTATTTTTTGGCTAGGCTTCTGTAGCGATATCTGTGAAAAGTAGAAATTTACATGTGTATAAGTGTGTGAATGTATTTTTTATTTGTGAATTCCACACATGTTCATAGAAAGTGAGTATAAATTTTTTGTAGTTATAAATAAGTACTCTTGAAGAAAGTTGGTGTCCTGTAGTTTATTTCTTTGTTTCATAAAATATAGGCCAGCATTGGAGAACTGACTATATGGCTGAGGACTTGAGGACTGGCTAGCATTCCATGGCAGAATTGCCATAGAAACTTAATGAGTAATTAGTCACCTATTCCTCAGCTACCTTATTTTTTAATTAAATGAATGATAAACTACATCATCTTCAGAGTTAAGGAAAGTAATAAAATGAAACAGAGCTATAAGATAGAATACAACAAAAACAAAACAGCATTTTCCCCAATAGTATTAGAAGTGTAAACCATGATTTCCAATCAGGGCCTATGGTAATTCTTTGTTTTCCCCTCTTAAAAACCTTTAGATTAGCCCACAAGCACTGTTACCAATCATCATTCAGGTCTTCCACATTAAAATTATTCTTTCTCATTTTTCCCACAGGAGTGTGAACTATTAGAAGTAAGAGACTATGACTTAGTCATTTTGATATCCCTGTTTCCAAGAATACCTTGTCATATCCCAAATATCTCTGGAAGGGTATAATGATGCAATATATTTATTTAATAGTATTGACCCCTACATCTGCTACATATGTGTATAACCTAGATGTTAAATGGTGTTATCTTCTCGTTTGTGATTTAAATGCAATCATTCTAATCTGCCCTCATATAGTAGGAACCATAACAAACCCAATCTTCCTAGATTCTTGGGGGTGGGGAAAGGAGGCAGAAAGAAGTGTTGTTAAAATATGCTAGATATTTCTCCTGGTTATATACAGATTCCCCTTCTGGCTTATGCCTAATAGGTTTATTTTCTGAATCAGCTCTGCATGCTATGTTATTTATTTTTATTTATTTATTTATTTATTTATTTATTTATTTATTTATTTATTTTTTAAATATATCTTTATTGATTTCAGAGAGAGGAAAGGAGAGGGAGAGAGAGAGACAGAAACATCAATAATGAGAGAGTCATTGATCGGCTGCAGCCCACAACATGGGCATGTGCCCTGACCGGGAATCGAACCCTGATTGCCTGGATCCTAGGTCGACGCTTAACCACTGAGCCACGCACAGCCGGGCCACATGCTGTTATTTAAATCCAATCCTTACAGAAACACAAAGAACTTAAAATTGAAGGATAGGCAACTAGACAATTTTCTTCATAGGTATTATTCACTTACTGTTGCAGCCCTTTCTCATTTTAACTTTGTACCTTTCCATTAAATTCTTATACAAAGCAGCTTAGCCATATTTTACATATTATCACAAGATCTTAGGGACTCATCATTCATGCTTGGAGATATTTTTTCTCAACAATCACACTTCTATACCCAAGTAAAATTTTTGTGACAGCTGATAAGATTTCACTTCACAAAAAAAACGGCTCTATATAAAATTCTATCTTCCAGTTCTTTTCCAGTGTTCATGATATTGAGTTATCACATTTATTCGAGAACCAGTAAGTACTTATTGACAAAAATAAAGATCATACTTTCAACTAGATAAGAAAGGAATTACATTTAAAATGAGGATAAATCAATCCTCATATACTTCATCTTAAATAGGCAAATGCATTGTCCAATGTTTTTGCCTTTGACTATGCAAAGAAAAGTAAAATATATAAGGTAATGTATGATTTATGTTATTAAAAAGATATGAAATATATAACATAACTATTAAATGAAAGTTTTATATATAAATATAGTTATATATGTATACACAGGCACACATATATATACATGTACATATGTATATATATTATATATGTATATATAATGCTGCAATTATTCTATATAATTGGCAAAAAATTGCTCATCTTGGGTTTTGAAAACATCCAGAGTGGTAAGATTTAGTTTTGAGTAGACTATGAGACAACATCATTAATGAATGAGTGGCATGATCAAGTGCTGAGTAGAAAATAGGAGAAAAAAATTAAGAGTGATACAGATGGATGCTAATTCCTGCTTCCATATATATTAATTCCTTTTGTCTACAAACTTAACTTTGTGTTTATTGGTTGCTCTTATTTGTTCCTCCTAAATTTTATTGTTAATTTAAATATTTCGAGTATTTCTTTTTTAACACCTTGGCTAAGGTATCATTGGCACAAAATTCACTCTCTCTATAAAAGGATACAATCTGGTAAATTTTGACACCTGTGAACACACATGAAACGACGACTACTTTGGAGTTAATGAACATGCCATCCTCGACATTCACTCGGGCTTCTTTAGAACCCTCCTAACATGCCCTCCCTCCTTGCCTCCTGCCTCTTCTCAGGTGGCTACTGATACTCTTTCTGTCAATATAGCTTACTTTGCATTTGTTAGAGTTTTCCACAAATAAAATTATATAAAGTAGTCATTTTTGTGTTGCTTCATTTATAAATATTTTGGGATTTAACTCTATATGCCTTGTGTTATACATTATATAGTAGCATTCTATTTTACGTATGGATGTTTAGGTATTTCTAGGTTTTGGTTTTGGTTTGGCTTGGGCTTTTTGTTTATTAAAATTTAAGCTACTGTAAACATTCACAGATAGGTCCCTGTATAAAAACATGCTGTCGTTTCTCTTAGGAGAATATCTGAGGATGGAATAGTTGGGTCATATGGTAGTTGTATGTTCAGGTTTTTAAGAAAATGTTAAAATGTTTTCCAAAGCGATTGTATTAATTTGCATTTCCCCAGCACTGTATGAGAGTTCCAGTTCTTCATTAGACAGTCGTACCCGGGCTTTCGAATGTGATCCGTTCTGGAACCATCCGAGTCTGCAACGTTTGAAAACCGAGGGATCCACAGCCGACAGCTGGGCCTCAGGATCTCGCCGTGGGGCATGTTCGCCTTCGAGGAGTGTTTGAAAACCGAAGCATTTCCTGCGGGGTTTACGGCATTTGTAACCCGAAATGTTTGCCAATGGAGACATTCAAAAACCAAGGCATCACTGTATTTGCCAACTGTTAGTATCTCAGTCTTTAGCCATCCTAATAAACACATAGTGGCATATTGTTGTGGTTTTAATTTATATATCCTAATGACAACAGTATTGAGTATTTGTTCTCGTGCTTCTTTGACATCTTTATCTTTTCTACATTAATTTACTTTCAAATACATTGCCCATCTTTAAAAATTGGGTTTTTGATGTAAATTAATTAAATACTCCTATCAAAATATCTAACATTTTTCTTGGATTACTTTAAATGCTCAATAAACTTACATTGAAAATTTTCTGCTGTGTTAGATGGTGTGTGCATAATTAGTTTTATTGTTTATTGGTTTCTTTGTTTATCCTCTTTTTATGGTTTTTAAGTATATCTTTCTCTATCTTTTATTTTTATGTTGTTATCAATTTGATGAACTCTATCTTGTGTATTTCCTTCAAGTTCTATTGAAAATGAACCAATATCTATTTTGGCTTAATTTTCTCTTTCAAGTGTCACTTTTGTTGGGCATTTAGTTATTAATATGAAAAGTGTTTCCTGATGACTTTAAAGATTTTATTTTATTGTCTCCTGGCAGCCAGAGTTGTCAATGAAATATCAGATACTTGTTTGTAAAGAACTAGAGATTTGGCTATGGACACTTCTAGGAATTTCATTTCCATTATTCTTAGGACTCTGAAATGTCACCAAGATGTTCTGGCTGTACCATTCACATGCTTGGCACTAAGGTATGCCCTTTCAGTCTAAAATCTCCTTTAATTTTTTATTGTGTATCTACCTGTTTTTGTTTTCTTCACTTCTGTAACTACACTTGATTGAACTTCTAGATCTGTTTTCCATTACTTCTATCTCATTACTTCCTCTAATTCTTTCCATTTCTTAATATGTTCATACCACAGTCTACAAAAATTATCTGGGTTCTTCCTCTATTTGATTAATTTAATTTGCAGCACCAGCCATTTTTCTCTTCTGCCTAATATGTTAAAATAATCTTAATTTTACCTTTGCAAGGTGTGTATGTGTGTTTGCACTATATAGGAAATCTAGTTTTTTAATGAAGATATCTTAGCCACTCTGATGAAATTATTTATACTTACATAAAATCTTTGTGTTATTTATTTTATCACCTCATCTGTTAATTTTGGGATATAATTACTGTTCTTTTCTCAATGTTTTTATGAATCTTAGTCTTTTGTCTGTATTTTTTAAAGGACATTCTTTTGCATGAGGATATGCTCTCAGCCCCTATTCATGCTCTTCTGTGCTCCTCTATGTATTTTAGAGGGGTGGAAAACAATATTTCTTAGAGTTCCTTGGCAGCTGGGTCCCTGCTGGACTCTATCAATGGTTGGAGGAGAATTGCTATTGGCATTAGTCCTGCAGCAGCTGACACCTATTTTGGAAAGAACTTCTTTCCCACAGTTCACAGTCTGAGAAACAAGCCATGACCCTTCCCAGTGGTGTATATATATATATATATATATGTTATTTTTGTTAAAAATATTACAAATGTCCCTTTTTCTCCCCATTGACCTATTCTACCCCATCTCACCCCCCTCCCCAGTCCCTTCACCAGTGTTATCTCCACCTGGCACCTTTTCTGAGGTTCATACTCAGACTTGGGTAGTTCCTCCTCTGTGTTGCTGTACCAATGATGGGGTATCTTGTCAAAATCTCAGCCCAGCCATAGAGCCTCTCCTCTTCACTGTGAATTCCAGGGAGATAAGTTCCTCCCTTTTGTCCCACAGTCCTACAAGAACATAGCTCTTTCCTGCAATCACTAATGTCCAAGATATTTCACTACTTCCCTTTTGCTTTCTTAAGCCTTCTAACACCCATGTAACCAATTCTCTGCATTAAATAATCTCTGTTTGAAATACGTAAACTGGTGTCTGGTTTCTTTACAAGACTTAGAATATACTCTTATAATATGTGCTTGAAAGATTATTATATAGAGTTGCCAGATAAAATACAGGATGTGATATTTGGTGTATGCTTATAATAAAAAGACTAAGCATGGCTAACTGAAATTTCAGTTGAACTGGGAGGCCTATGTTTTCATGTGTTAAATCTGACAACCTTACCTTATGGTTACATTCCCTATCAGCCTGCTTTTTGGACTCCGGTAGAGGGGTGAGACGTGCTGCTGAAAAGGGTGCATCATTACTTGTCCATTGTATAATGACTCTCACCTATTTCTTGAGGTAACTGTCTACCTGAAGCACGTCCTCTACCTAGTCCATTCTAGTGCCCCCACTCATTGCCTTAGACTGAAAGCAAGTGCGGATGCTGCTGCAAAACAGCACGCTTTGGGTTTGGTGAGCCACGCTGTGCTAGAATTCATCATATGAAATCATTAATGTTAAGGAACAGTTTTGTTAAAATAGTCCATATAAGTTTACCTTTCGTAATTTAAGTTTCAATTTTTTATTAGGGTAAAATCCACATAACATAACATTTACCATCTTAACCACTTTTAAGCATATTGTTCAGTGGCAATAAGTACATTCATACTGTTGTGCAACCATCACCACCATCTGTCTCCAGAACCCTTTCCATCTTGCAAATTTGAAACTCTATAATCATTAAATACCGACTCCCAATAGCCACTCCTGCATACTGTATTTTATTTCCCCTCCTCCAGCCTTTGGCAACAACCATTGTACTTTCTGTTTCTATGAACTTGGCTATTCTAGATGCCTCATATAAGTGGAATCGTACAGTATTTGTTTTTGGTAACTGGCCTGTTTCAATATTTCAACATCTATAGTTGACTCTTCTATTCAATTGAGCTGGATGTGTGCAACTGTTTATTGGATAATTCATTCGTGAATACAGTAAAGCATTTAACTTACCAATCGCTAACTAAATAAATTAAGCTGTGTATGCATGCTGCCTTGTCCCAGAACACTGTAGAAGGTGATGATCTAGCCTTCCATTTTTCTTTTAAATTAAGAGAAACAAATGAAAGATAAACACCCAGCTTGTGATTAATGTGAGACTTTCAATTTAATCAGTCATGCAGCGAATTTTTGTACTTCATGTACAAAAACTAACGGATGTAATAGCATTTTTACTCAGAGTCAGGAAGCTGGTTTAATTAGACAATTAGTATTTTCTATCTTAGTTCACATTTTGATTGTCTTTCCTATTATTCTGAATTTCAATAGATCTCATGTGTAGCATAACAAACAGGTTAAAATCTTTTTATTTTCCACAAATTGAACTTCCTTGGAAGGAGTTTAAATGAAATACCTGATTCTGATAAAACAAGCTAACACTTTTTTACATTTTTCTAATATGTTTACATTTGTTTTACACATGAGACAAGATATAAGAATAGTCAAGATAATTCAACAATCAAAGTTGATAATCTGGGAACAGTTGAGTACAATATAGAGATGGAAAAGATGAAAAATGCCTTTGTAAATATGAGATCAAGTTTTAAAAAATATTTTAAATGAATAAATGAAAATACTTCAAATCAAGTGTCTGATTTTTATTGATTTAATGTTTTTTATTTTGCTTA
The DNA here is from genome assembly GCF_964146895.1 of Miniopterus schreibersii. Lineage (NCBI taxonomy): Eukaryota > Metazoa > Chordata > Mammalia > Chiroptera > Miniopteridae > Miniopterus > Miniopterus schreibersii. Next base: position 45,673,043 of record NC_138107.1, read on the forward strand.
TAGAAAAAACTATGCAAATAATTAATTCAGTGTCATATTTGTGTCCACCCTCAAAAGTAGTTATTACCCAACTTAATTTAGTGAAAAGCACAAGGAACTAATAATTATAAAATAATGAATGATAAATAATTAATATTAACTATATTTTATTGGAAAATAGATATGCCTAATTCTTTTACTCTAAAATCTACTACAGATAGAGCATCTTGTATTTGAAATCTGATTATTTCTAGTAAATAAATCCATTCTCTTTCTTGTTTATAAGAGTATGGATGACTAACATCATATATGTTTAAAACAAAAAAATGTTCAAAGGTAAATCATTTTGATACCTTTTCATGTTGGGTCCCAGGAAGTTGACTCTGTAATGAGGTTAATGTGCAGGATCAGCACCTGAGGAAAGGAAGAAAGAATAAATGGACATGGAGAAAGTTGGGCTATAATTTAGTATTTAATTTTTTCTTTCTTTTGGTATTTAATTTCCAATTAAAGGAAGTTTATTTTTCATTTTATTTTTTTACAGTTAGTTTATTTTTTATTATTTTATTTTCTTTTTTCCATCACCATTTATCCCCTCTATGCCTTCTTCCACCTCCACCTCCACCCACCCCACCACCCCCACTCCCCATATCACCATACTGTTATCCATGTCCATTTCAGTCTTAAAAGCATATGCTGAGCCCTCATGGAAAAATAGTTTTTACAATTATATATTGGGCTATTGATCAACAAGGTAAGACCTATGAGATCCTCTACGTTGATACTTCTCCTTCAGTTTCTAAGCACAGTTGTTTTGTTCTTTGGTGATAACAGTTATGGATACCATGCAAATAACAAAACCTATGTTAATTCTCTTTATATTGTACCATTATAGTATATGTAACAGTGCAATCAGACTCTAGAAAAGTCTATGGGAAATATTTTCAGATATATATGAAATCTCCAAAAACTTTTTTTTTTTTTTTGCTTTGGAACATTATCTCATTTCTTATAAATTAGTGCATAATATAATAAATCCATGAAATGATTTGATATTTCCTAAATATAATAAAACACTGTAGAAATTTAATACTTTCTGACAAAGACCAAGTATAAATAAATTAATAAAAAACAGAAGGGCTATTTTACTTCTATAAATAAATTTAAGATGTCTTTTTTTTAATATCATTTATGGTATGCCAATAATACGAGAGTATTTATCTAGATTTGAAAAAATGTGATTATTTACTTTTCGTAAGGAGTATCCCTGTAAAAGAGAATAAACATTAAACACATGTTGCTAGAAATACGGAGGAATTCTCACTTTTAACTGTACAGGATGGGAATACAACATTCTAAATTATGGAATAAATTTCCTTTATTTTCATTTTCTAGTGAAGGATCAGAACATATACTTCCTAAACTTGTTTATAGAGGCTCCGGTATGTCTATTGATAAACTTAATTTGCAAACACTGGAACCTACCAATTTAGCTTTCTTCTCTTCATAGGCTCCTGTACAAGATCATTATTCAGTAAGGATTTCCGCTCCCCTCAAATTAGTACCTGAGTCAAGGTCCAGAGTAATTTTTGTTGTTGTTACGTGAGACAGACACAAAAGTAACTTCTCTATACTTTTTGGTCTTAATATTTGATAATAAATTCTAATTTCTGAAGGTTGATCCTGTTAAAAAAAGAAAGGAAAAAAATAGCTCTGTTAGAATTAAGTTTAAAGAAGCACTCCAGAAAGGCTTTGAGTTAAACCAGTAGGCTCTGACTGTCCATTTACTGTCCAGGGGATACGGGGCCTACTTAATTGATCTTTTCTTTAACTTCTTCAGATGTAAATAGTAAAAATTCTCACCAGAATATGATGCTGTATGAATTAATGAGCAAGTTCATCTAAGATACTTAGCCTTGTGTTTGACAACTAGTAGGCATTTGAACACCTTTGTTGTCCTTATTGTTGTCATTGCTACCATTTTGATGACCTTGTTGAGAGTGTTCCAGACAGTAGCTCACTCCTCTCTCTCATAAAAAAGTAAATAATCAGGAAATAGTTTTGAAGACATTTGAAAAAAGAAGCAATCAATTTCTCCAATGTATATTGATCTAACAAAATGTATTTTTCACTTGACAAAATGGGAATACAAGTATTCCAATTGTGGGGTACAGTGCACCCTCTAACATTAAAAAAATATATACTTATAGACAAGTACATAATTAGCTGCTAATTCTTTAAAACAGAATTTTAACTCTTTAGCTCTTCTCAGTCCCTATTATTGATTGTTTTGAGGATTGGTTGAAGCCAGGAGACTAAACAAATTATAGGAAACATATATTAATATACAAACTCCTACAGCAAAAACCTGATGGATTATCAAAATGAAACAAAAACACCGTTCAGATAATTTTCCTGAATTATTATTGGGCACAAACATGTGCTCACTTTCTCAGAATGTTTTTAGATGGGAAACTGTCATATTTTTCTAGTGACCTGCTTGTAGAGAACACAAAAGTCAACCATAAGGCTTAAGTACGGGCATTACTCAAAAATGACATCTGTAATACTCTCAACAATAAAAAAAAGGACTCTTGGATTTCCTGTTTCCTCTTTTATTCTCTAAACACAAAAAAACATAAAAGTACATAATGACTTAAATGGTAACATTACAAGACAATGCATTAATAGAAATTTATATTTCTGTGATTTTTTTTTGGCGAAAGGCATGCTGTGGTTCTTTCCTAACACACAAACATACACACACACATACACCTCAGAAAGCCAAGATAAACTTTCTGTCTGAATTAAACTCTGCAAGACAGGATCCTAAGACCAGTATATCTGAAGTTGTATGGCTAGGCTCCTTATTTTTTCTTGATAAATTTATTGTATATCATCAGAGGTTTGAGTCTTAGATCAGAAAACTCCTTGGTAAATGTGAGGTGTTAATAACTTATGTGCAATTAAAAACACAAGGAAGCTTATTTTAATCACCAGCAGGCAGCTTCAGCTATTCTTTGAGTAATAACTCTCTCTCTCCCCAGAGTTAGCATGTATGTAGCAAAATCTAACTTCATTTTCATTCTTAACTGTATTTCTATTTCCTGTCAATGCTAAAATGTGCTGCTTTCTGCTTTGTAATTTTTGGTTATATTGGCTCCAATCACTATACAATTTATTCCACAATATTCACTCTGAATCATTAATTCTTTTTGAAATTAAACTTAGGTTCCATGAACACCATAGTATGCATTTTCCTCTTCAGAACACTTGGGTGCCCACACATGCACATACATGCACCCATGTGTCGTTCTATTTCTGTGTGAGTGTCCTCTAGCAATGTCTGTTAAAAGTGTGCTATTTGAAATAATGCACATGCACAAAGCTCAGATAAAAAATAAAGAAGTAGAAAAAGATGGTGTATTGATTAATGCTCTAAAGTCTTAAAAACATGGCAATATCACTGACAGAAATATGGAGGTGCAGAATCAGTTTTTAAATGAAGTTGAAGTGTTTGCTACTATGACTATTGAGGTTGAATTGACTAGAATATTGGCAACTGAATGGTGTTTTCCCCTTTAGTTCCTTTTATTTCTATGATTTGTCAACTTAGCTTTCAATTTTTTATGCATCTACATAATATAGATTCTATACTCAATAACTAAATAGTAGTCTTTAATAACTAATTCACATTTGATTGGATAATTTCTATAAGCTATCAGAACAAACAGTGATATTATTCCCCCACATTATGGTAGACATTTGACTGCTATATGCAGTTATTAGAGTTTTATAGTTATTAGAGTTTTCTATTTAATAAAGGTGGCATCTATTTTCTGCAAACAAATATAAAATCCAATCATTTATACATAATGAAAAACAACCTTTTCTAATAATTTAGTGAAATGGGAATAAACCACTTTTCATTTTCAGTTGGAAATGCATGATTTCTTACGATATTATATTCTTGGGTATACTATCCCTTTACTTGGAAATATGTCATTTAGCCAAAGACCCCAATTCTTTGTACATTTTCACTTGTTAGTTGTACTGGATAGTCTTTGCTTACTCCCCTAGATCTCTTTTCCACTTCCACTTTGCTCTGTGCCCAGGGATGCTGATTTTTTATTTTCCGCATCAGTTGAATTCCTTGCTGTCTGGCTTCCAGTTAGTTTGGTCAATGGGAACTACTAACAGTGTGTTAGTGGTTAATAAGAAAGACAAGTTACGATATTTGTAAGGCTAGATCCCTCACTGCCTGGCTGTGAGCTGAGCATGGTGGAGACCTCGCTAAGGGTCAGGAAGCCCTCTCCTATAGCTGTGGGTATTACAGTTCTGGTATCATCTTTTCCCCTTGTCTCTTCACATTCAGGTGACAATAGTTTTCTACAAAAACAATAGTATGCTTCATCATTCCTCACGGGTTTCTTTAATCTTGCACTTTCTAAAAAATAAATCCAATATTAACCTCTCTTGAATCACCCCTTTTGAATGTGCCATGTGTTTCCTTCCAGGAGCCTAAATGATAACTAAGTTGGGTTATTTTTCTCTCTAAAATTTTTGTTCAGAGTTACTTTTTTCAAAAACTTGAGGACTATTTTTATAGCACATCAGTTTCATATTTTAGATTCACAGGTGTTGGTGATGTAAAAAATGAATTTTTTCCCTCAGCAAGAGGAAAAAAAGGTTCCTCCTTGCCCAGTAACAGCTCAGCCTGTGGGAGACCGCCATACCTCAACCAATGAAAAGTCACTCTACTTCCAACTTTCAGTTTCCTCCAATGGACTCTGTTTGCAACAGCTCTTCCCAAGTCCATAAAAGAGCATTCCTCTCCTTTGTTTCTCTGGACTTGCATTTGATTTAGACAGCATGTCCCTAACTGCAATTCTTTGTTGTTCCCAAATAAACCCATTTTGCTGGGGAAAAAAGAAAGAGATCTTTTCTACATTATGATCTCAGGTTATTGCAGAGAGAGGAGAGCAATGAATATCAAACAGCAATTTAGGCTAGATAAATAAGTTTAGGCAAAACATAGGTTTTGATGATTTTCTCATAATTTAAAAGACAGAAACATTTAATGCTATCATCCTTATCATTATTAAACGTGGCTTAATAACAGAAGTTTGTAAAGGCCTATGACTCTCATACCACAATTCTTGTGAACCTAGTTTTCCATCTCAGTGACATATGTCCAGTGTTTCTCCATGCCACCCCCCTTAACATTTTGCCATTCCACTAAATAAAATCTGAATTATAGAATAATTTCACAAATGTGGATCATTTTCTTATCCAAGGACATTTAAAAACCCCTGAGTGAAATATTTAATTAATTAAGAAGACAAAATATATAAGGCAAACTATACAATTCAGATGGGCAAAATATAAAAGTGAGAAATTATGGAAAATATTTAGTTTTCTCTTAAAGTTCAGGAAAACAAATGTAAAACATGTTTCAGTTAAAAATTAAAAACAAATAAATGACAGCCAAAGGAGGGGTTTAAAATTTAGAATAATCAGTTTAAAATAAAGTATATTAGCATGAGCCTGTTGTTACACATAGGGCCAAAATCAATAGTTATTTTGCTTACAATTAAATCTAATAATCACATAATAAATGGCATTATTGCATGTTTTTCCCCCCTTAGTTTAACCATTTATACAGTTCTAACATGGGAAAATCAGCTAACTAATCAAACCAAAACAAATGCAAACAAGTAATTTCATCTGAAAAAACATGTAAAAATCAAGAACATGTAGCGATATAATGATTGCATCACAAAAAGTCTAATATGTAAGTTGACCTCAGCCAATATTGAATATTTTTCATTTACCAGCTGCATTAGTGATTTAAATGCTACCTAAATCCCATTTGTTTGTTTTTTTGTTTTGTTGAGGTTATAGTAATAACCTAGAGAAAATGTCCAGAATAAACAGACATTCAAAGTTTGTTTAGCGGCTTTGACTCATCTTTGTAACCCTCAGAAAAGCTGTCAGTGTTTGAACAAGAGTTGAAGCTTTAAGGAGTAAATGTCTGAATTAGAACTTAGACATGATGAAATGAGATTAAAGAAAGTCTATATTACTTTTTGTAACCTTAATCTCTATACAAAAGCTAACATCTGAATAGTAAATCTATGGTGTATTATTTTGCCAAACGTGTCTATTAATGTAAAATGACAAAATATGTGAAACATTTGCAGGTTTCACGAAAAGTAAATATATGCCTTCAAGAGTGAAAAACATTAACATCTTATGGTTCTGTTTTGTTTTTTAATAATATATGTCAATCAAACACTCATGAATAAAAGGGGAAAAACAAGGGAAAAAAAGGAAAAGCATGCGATGCCAAACAGATTAGACACAGAGCTGAGAAATAGAGGGTGGATGGTAGTGCTCGCAGGGCAGATACTCTCCCCCGTCTCTCTAGGAATACGCAGAGCTGCATTTGTGGAAACTTAACTAAGCAGAAACCTGCCGTGTCTGCTCCGTGCTGCTGACCTGCCAGCTGGAGAGAGGACTGAGTTTAAAGGGTTTAAGCTCTTAAGGAAGCCAAGACTTGGCTGATTATCTTGGGCTCAACATATTGTGAGGCATATGAACTCTCTTCAAAACTGGCAAGGGAAAAGGAAGGAAAATTGAAAATCTAAACACAGTAGCCAGTTAAAATTCAAACAATCGTAAGGATTGTGCTTTCTCTGAAGTATCTGGTTTTACTCTATGCTATCGAATAATGAAATAAATGGATTTACTTTGGGGGGAAAGAAGAGCAGCACACCCTTGGATTGCTGCCCTACTTTTTAGTGCGCTGAAAGACAAAAAGGCAAAGCACAGAACATAAACACATTCCACAGTGAAGTGAAGAACTTTGTGTCACTTGTCTTAATGTGTTCTAGTATTATTTGCTGTCCCTAGAAATTAATTTATATTATTTGTTAACTTTTATTATTAACTTTAACAAAAATGAATAAATATATTTTAATAGGATAATCACCATTCTAATGAATAAACTTGAAAAGTACGATTTTCAAAATGAATATGTGCAATAACCCAAAATTAACAATAACATATTTATTAATCTGTCTTTATTACAAAGAAAACATTTGGTTTGACTGAAATAGAGATAACAAAAATGTTAACTTCTACTTTATTTTCTACTTTAACATTTCTGCTTGTTCCCTCACTCCTGGAAACGTAAAATAGGTTGCCAGCGTCTCAGACTAACGTAGCTTGGATTTATTGCACGGATACAACAAAACCGTACTGAAGAGAGTCAGAGTTCACCACTCCTGGGTCCTTCACAGGGCGAGGCCTACAGGCGGATGCTGCCCACATATCTGCCATCAGCATTTCTCACGATGCCACCCAGAATCGCTGAGCTGCAAGCTGAGAACTGACTACTTGTTGGTCGCATTACTGACAAGTTTTTGCGAATTATATGAATAAAGGGTTCACTGAAGTTATAATAAACAGTCTTTTGCATTATATTTAGATTCACATTTCTAGGCTGCAACTGAAGGCCAGTTGCAATGCAGAAAATGTCTTTTCCTCAACAGAATGAAAAACACAGGAGAATAAAATACATATATCATCCTAGAGTCAATTCTGAATGATTTCACAACATACATTTAAATTTTAAGAAACTTTTAGTGAAGTTTTAATTACTCAACTTTTATATATTTATTTTATTTACTAGTAGATAGACCTTCTTAGCTTATCTCTTTAAGCTACTTTCAGCTTTGGATTAAATCTAGTTTTAAATTAATGTTTAAAATATAATTATTGTTCTAGAAATAAAAACAGAATATAATTTTGTATAAAATTTATACCATGTATGGTGACACTAATTACAAGAGCAGGGCAGAAAAATGAATTATTTTTAAGAGTAATTTAGATATTCTTTACTGTTAACACAAACTCAAAAGAAAGGTAGAATTTTTTGACTACCTCTAACTAGTAAATCACATGTTATTTTAGGTGGCTCCTCTGTTTAAGAAATAAAATATCATTTTCTATGAAATAGCCGTTCTTTCCAATAGCTCCTGTTCACGATCTATTCAGTTGAGTTGTTTTCATTTTCCCAATTAAAGTTTTGTAAATTGTTAACACATATCAAAGTTCCTTAACAGTTCCATTGGACTCTTTAGTCTCCAAGCAGTAGTAAATAGGCCACAACCTTTCTGTCAGTGTTAAAAGTTGATCTGCCAAGCTTTGATGGTGTGGCTCACACGGGAGAGGCAGAATGGTGGGGAAGCAAGCTCTCCAGTGTTTGACAAGATTTGGTTTGTCAACAGTATGGCTGAAGGTGTTTGACATAATACATTCTTCTCCCGTCAGACTTCCAGCCCAATGTCTCAGTGAATATTCTCACCTGGAGTCAATCTGCTGAACTCCTTTTACCTTTTAACAGGCAAAGGAAAACTATGTTTCAGGAATAACAGCAAAGGATATGAAAGAGAGTTTTTACACTTGATTTTCAGTGAAACCGTGACTAGAGATAATAATGAGTGCTAGTTGCTTCTTGGCTTCCAGCAGTAAATTCCCTTCTCCAGTCATAAGGAGGGAAAAAAAATCTGGGTCTTTAAAAAAGAAAGTTATATCATATAAAATCTACTTTCCCAAACTAAGAGGGAAAGTGCAGACGCTGAGCAACTGAAGGGATTTCTCTGCAATCTGCAATGGCCTCCTACTCAGCTGTAAATCTCCCTCACACAATGCCTGGGGCCTTGCTTGCAGGGATGTAATGAAGTTACACTGTCTGAATGAAAATTTAAAAAACAAATTAGGGCAGAGGACCTTGCCAGCTATGGATGATTTGTGGTGGTGCTTATCAGTAGCCAGTGTGGGGTGATTCATCATGAGAACACCAAATCTTTGTGTCCCAGGCTGCCATGTTTCACTCTAGTGTCAATATATCAGGGGAAATGAATGTTAAGCTTTAACAGTCATAGTCAGTGTCAGGAGTGTTTGTAACACATGCACAGAAAAATTTACAGCTGGGGAAAACTGTGACGCACCCCCTAGTGATTTGCTTGATAGATGTCTTGCCTTCGGACTGATTCAGTAGCAGCAACACAGGTTTACACATGGTGACCTCACTGAGGGTCTTCTACAAGGCTGTATGTATTGAATGACTCTGTGATAGGAACCAGGGTGTAGATAACCCTTCTGGTATCTGTTTAAAATAAATTTCCTTGAAATTCAAAATTTATCTTTTAAAAAAAATTACATAATAAGAACTCAGGAACTGAAACTTTATTAATTTGAACTTTGTGATAATTCAGACCAAGATTGATACTCTTTCCTATTATCTCTAAATAAAGATAATACAATGTTTTATACAAATTATATGGTATATTATATTAATATTATAAATTGTTAGAAGATATATTTGAGATGACTTCATGAAAATAAAACCCTTTCTTGCTACTTGAAACAGTTTAGAGACATTTTCATAAATTGACTGTTAACTTAAAATCATTTTTATCAGTATATTTAAATTATTTTCTAGCTTAGCTAAATTTAATTAATATAAAGTGAAATTTCCTATTTTGGGGAAAAAGTGTCAGAGTTACAGTACTACACATTTCAGCCATCCACTCCTCTGTTCTAGGAGCACAAGCCACATTTTTACACACAACATACAACCTTTCATGGATGCTAAAAGAGGAGACTGCAGGACTTTAAGAATAGAATTAGAAATGTGTTCTGACCTATTAGGGGAAAAAAATGAGGTAGAATACAAATAATGAAATCAATGTTAATGCCAAACAGAAGCCTCATGTGTAGTACGGCAAAGTGGTCCTAAGCACTCAGAAAACATAGCATATTCAATCCATGGGACAATTGACCCTTATTTTCAAAAGTAGCAAAACTTAATCTTTGATTCTGCCCAGAAGCAGCATGCATATAATTGGCCTAGAACTGTCCTCTCCTGAGTTGTCTACTCAAGTAATCTTCAGATACTTTTCCCAGTACAGTGCCAGAGTTCTCTAGATATTAACCTCTGGGGAAGTGACACCATCACACACTGGCCTCAAATAGGAGCGAAAGGGAAACCAAATTAGAAGACTTTTCCTTGAATATTTCCTGTGGCCCATATTTCTTTAAAGCCTCTCTGAAAATTACCACTTACCTTTTCTTAGATTTGAATTTCATTTTACAAGTAAGCAGGGAAATCTGAATGTGATTCTAAATTAAGAATTACCTCTATCATTTGTCATAACCAGTTTCAATTTTGATTATGCATTTCTGATATTTGTATACACTGCACATTTTACCTTCTATTGGGTTGAGGATAGCTGATCTAGCCATGGTCGGTTAGTGTAAATTATAGATTTTCCTCTTCATGCAAAACTACCAAATCATTTTTAAAAAACAAATTTTTAAGATAACCATAATTTGCTAATCTATTACTAAACACATTGGCTCTCAAATTTGTTCATATTTTTATTGTATTGGCAAATATATAATCTCATAGCCATGACGTTGAGGCCAAAGCAATTAATGTTCATCTAGCTAAGTTCATTTTTCTGTCTATTTCTCTTGAATGCCGCTGCCACCCAGGAACAAAGTAATAATGCTTCTTTTCACCCCTCCTTCTCCTTCATCATTAGCCAAGTAATCAACACTTTATAGCCAACAATTCCTTACTAAATATCTTTGTCTCCTAGGCCCCTGTTTCCAACTCTCACTATGAGTATCTGTATCTAAAAGCCTCACTCTGAGTTACTACAATGATCTCATATTTGTACTTGCTGACTTTAGGTTCTTTACTCTATCAGTCACTTTTACAACTATCTATTTAAGCTTCCTAAAATACCATGTAATTAGCTTACTCCCATTTTTTTCTCAATACCCCATTTGATGAGAGTCCAGGCTATGTTCAAATTGTTGTCCTCTAATTATGTCACTTAACTGTATACTGTAAATTTTGATTTGTAGTAAGTTTAGTATTTTCTAATTTTCATTTTGATGGCTCCTTTGACCCACTGAGGGCAAAACGGGGCTTCTAGATGCTGGTCATGCTCTATTTCTTGACCAGGGTGGTTATATGGTCTATACTCACTTTGCATTGATCTGTACTTACATGTATTTATACTGGCATGCTTTTCTCTACTGAGTTATACTTTATTTATTTTTTAAAGTTCACTTGAAAAGCAAACTAAATTCTTAAAAAATAAAAAAGCTGTGTCAACTTAGGTTGCTGAGGGGTGAGAATGTAAAGTGTGCTTCCAGGCAACCGTCATGTTACACAAAGCACAAAGCTTATTGAGAATGGGTCCAACTAAGGGTGAGCAGAGTTGGAAAGCAGAGAGTAAGGACACATTAATGTAGACTATGGAATGGTTATTTAACTCCAGACTACAAAGTGCAGGGTTGTGTGCTGTAAGGTCATATTAACAATAGATGTAAAAATCTAAATGTGCTGAGCATTGCATGAAACATTGCATAAACCTTTTTCCATGTAATATTAGCTATTATAAGTCCTTCTTAATTTTCAAGTATATTAGTACTTTCTAGTTATCTTCTCTGTTATTCATTCCTAGCTTAATTCTACTTTGATCAGAGACCATATTATGCATATTGTCAATCCATAAAAGCCTTGCTGAGGTTGATCTGCTTCATGGAGCAGTGTGTGGTTTACTTTTTATAAATGCACCAGAAACAATTGAAACAAATATGCATACTGCAGTTTTGTGCTCTGTTCTATATATACACGCCGATTAAGTTCTAAAGTTAGATAAATGTGTGGTTCAAATCTTCTGTATCCTTTCTGATATTTTCTTTCTGTGTGACAAACTACTTTTAGGAGTTGTATTAGATTTTTGTCCTATAGTCCCTCTTACTGTTTTATGTAGCATCTAGTTTTCTGTCAACATTTATTTGTCGTTAAAACTCCTGAAATATTCACTGCTCTTTTAAAATCAGAGTCTGAAAATTCCAATTTCTAAATCTCTGATGTATCTGTATTTAGTTATTTCTTACTGTTTTATTACAATTTACTTTGATTGGATTTTTGATTGAGAAAATTTAGTATAAAATTGTAGTGATAAATTGAAGGAACACATGAAAAATTCTCCAAATTTTCCTTCCAACTCTCAAGTTAATACAAATCACTTTAAACCGGGGCTTGGACAGTGTAATTCTTTGCTTTGCAAAGCTGTCCTGTGCATTGCAGGATGCTTCTCAGCACCCCTTTCCTTTACCCACTAGATGCCAGTAGCATTCTCCCAAGTTTTGACAATCAAAACTGTCTTTCATATATGGCCAAATGTCCCCTGGGGGGTTGACTGTGGCAGTGCCCCTGTTACAGGACCACTGTCTTAACCCATTGGGAGCAGAGTTAATTTAAAGCTTCTTTTGTCCTTGTGAGGCTATTGTCTTCTCATATAACCCACTCTTAGGCCAAATTTTATTATTCCAAATAAAAAACCCCAAGCCCCTCCTTCTTGGAGGCCCCAGCTTTATGAAACTGATAAATGCTTTCCTTTATATCTCAGCCTCTAACTACTTCTTTCTGTTCAGTTTCTCAGCTTCCAATTCTCTGCTTGTACTTGGAAAATATTGAGAAGAAAGTGAGGCCAAATGTCAGAATCACTTTCTGGGGTTTTCTTGCCACATTGATAACTCCCCAAACTCTTTAAACAGATGCTTTATATTAGCTATTTTAGTTGTTCTCAGGTGGTTGGTTGAGGTAAAGTAAGCTAGTCTACCATTTAAACATAAATGCCAGGACTGCATTTCCCTGCCCTTATTGGCCTTGCATGTGTCACATATGATCCCCAAATGAGTCACTGTATCCATATAGAATGAATGATGTGTAATTCCACAAAGAAAATCTAATGTTTGTTACCTAAAGGAGGCAAGAGGATGCACAGTGGGAAGGAAGGGAACAATAGGTGAATGTTGACAGGTGAGAACAATAGTTTTCTACCAAACATAGTAAAAGCTGAAATAGTTTGGCCAGTGTGTCTCAGTGGTTGAGGTCAACCTATGAGCCAGGAGGTCACAGGTCAATCCCAGTCACAGCACATGCTCAGGTTGAGGGTTCAGTCCCCACTAGGGTGCGTACAGGAGACAGCCGGTCAATGACTGTCATCACTGTTGTTTCTATCTCTCTCGGTTTCTCTCTCTTAAGTCAATAAAAACACATTTTTTAAAAGCTGAAATGTAATTGGTGCTCTATAAATGTTAAATTTTCTTTTATAGAAATAGTTTACTGATTCATAAAACATTTTCTTAAAAAAATCAATCTCTAAACATTAAGTTTAAAACTCTATTGTGAATTTTCTGATACACTAATTGCACTCAATGTGCAAGAAATATCACTCAACAGAAAGAGACTCCAAGTTTACTCAGAAAAGAACTGGATTTAAACATATATATATATATATACTTTCTCACAAATGTAGTTGAGTCACTTCAAAATATTACATATTTGTGGTTGAAAATGTTTCACCTCCAGTGCATTGGTTATGCTGGTAGACTTGAACTAGTGCATTCATTTCAGATATCTGAGGTGGGGGAAAGGGAAGAACAGACTAATAAATACAAACTATAAGCAATCAACCAAGTCCCTTTGTACCCAGGCTTTTAAGAGCTGAAAACAAATTTTGTATTGAAATATGCAATATACAACAGCTTTTTAATTGAAATATACATATAGTTAAATATGCAAAAAACATTGTTTAGCTATCTGGTTAGGCAGGGATTTTTGGTGAAACTAATATTTAGTCAAGTCGATATGAGATATTCTGAAACTATATTTTCTGAATTATCAATGAATACATTTATGATTATTAGTTGACTGGTAATTAATGTTTCTCAAATATGCATGCTTTACTATCTAATGAACCTACTACTCTCACCATTTCAAATACATGATGTGTATAGATACATACATCTATACATACATACAGAAAAAGTAAATTATTTGGTATTCATTTCTGTTTTTACTACTAAATAGCATGTACAGAACAATCACTGATCATTGACTGAAATGCTCACTCTTTGGTATGAATACAGTTATGTATGAATTCTCTACCACTTCTATGCACATTGTTGCTAATGAAGTCAAAGTGAATTTCTACCTAGAATTATCCAATTAGCTCATTAAGTTCATGAGAACAGACTGCCTGCCAAGTGCAAGCCAGCCACCTCTCACCTATGTGCCCTTGGCAGAAAACTTTACTGGAAGAGCTTATTTCAGAGGGTCGCTACATATCAACTATAGCTCAGAAAGTAATTAAAACTGTATTTTTCAGGCTGTGTGTGTGTGAGAGAGAGAGAGGGAGGGAGAGACAGAGAGAAAAGAGAGATACAGACAGAGAGACAGAGATAGAGACAGAGACAGAGACAGAGAGAGTGAAAGTACTATTTTTTGTAAAAAAATGGCTGAAGAACAACATTATGATAACTTTGATCACATAGCACTATTAAACCTGACATCTATAACATATTTGTTTTTATTAAGTAGGCTACAATTAAATTAGTGATGGTTTAAGCAATTATTGAATGTAATTCAGTAAGAAATTCACCAGGTGAAGGGTTTAAGCAAAGAAAAAATACTTCATAGATACAGACAACAGCATTGGTGATTACCAGAGGGAAAGGGGGTGGGGAGGAAGGAGAAGGGGGTAAACTGGGAGTAAATGATGATGGAAGGAGACTTGACTTGGGGTGGTGCACACACAATACATGATGATGTAATACAATAGATGATGTATTACAGAATTATACACTTGAAACCTATATAATTTTTAAACCAATATAACTCCAATAAATTCAATAAAAATTTAAAAAAATAAATAAAGATTTAAATAAGAAATTCATCAGGGATAAAAACAACCCCAAGACAGTTCTCCGAACCTGGAGTAGGTAGGCAAAGTAGAAGGATTGACCTGCCATTACAGATTAAAAGGTGTATTTGTTTTTCCATTACATTAGTTATATAATTGGAGCAGAGGGAAAAGTGTAGAAGTATAAGTATGGATTGGTTAACTTAGCTTTCATGGGCTCCTTGGGGAAAAGGCCATTATTACTAGTTTATAACTTTAAGATATAGCTGTTCAAATATTCAGGTGCTAATTTCACAGAAAACATATTCATATGTTGTCAATTTTTTGTCACATCACAGTAACAAAGTCATATTAATTTAGGAAAGAAAAAGGTTTTGTGATTACATAGTCAAACTCTGTTCTAAAGGAGTTCTTTTGTCTAAGGCAAATAGAAAGAAGAGATCGAAAGTGCATTTAAAATACACTGGTGCGTGTTATTATTTTCTGAAATAAAGAAATCTTACAATATACATCTAAGCAAAGAGTCAAGGAGCACAACTGTGATTTCTGACATAAAGAGACGTAGCCTCCTTTTTCGGCTTCTGTCAAACCGACCTGGAGAAAGAGAAAAGGAGACAGTGGTATCCACTATAGAGCAACAGCATCCATAGCTAGGAGACCCAGTGAGACAGAGGCAGTTTTGAAAAAGTTGTGTGGGGTGTGGGTGGTTGTACTCTGGAGAAACTGTTTAGGCTTGTCATGGTGGTGAAAAAATCATAAATAAGATAAAAATTAGTTTGAGTTTGTTATTTCTGTCCATATTGTGCTGTGAACCAAGGATTGGGGTTCGTTCAGCTCTATTCATCTAAGATTCAATTGAGAAAAAAAGTATACGAGGGGACATAAAGTATACGAGGGGACTCAAAGTCTTAGTTTTTTTCTATATTTAACACTGAAAAAACCCCTCTTCCTTTCAATCTAAACACTCAATGATTTTCTCACTCATTAAAGGCTATCTTAGAGTTTCCATACATAATTATTTTTAAAAGCATTTAAGTGCTTGTATAGTCTATCTGAGAGAGCAATGATATTTTCAAAAATTAAAAAATCAAAATGAATGGAAATAAAAAACAGTATTAAAAACTGTATAAAGCAGTATATAAAACTATAAAAAAACATATTTTCAAGATATAGACACGTTTGTCTACTTCAAACCGACCATATACCATTGATTATTATAATCTTCATGTGTTTTGTATGATCTGTACTACTTTTCCTGAAAAATACAGTAACTCCTATAGTAGGCAAGGCTCACTTTTTTTTTTTATTGAGATGTAATTCACATGCCATAAAATTCATTCTTTTAGTGTACAATTCAGTGGCTTTTAGTATATTCACAAATTTGTACAACCACTATGTAATTCCAGAAGATTTTCACAACCATACCCATCCACAACACTCCTCATTCCCCAGTCCTCCTAGCCCCTGGCAATCACTAATCTACTTTCTGTCTCTATGGATTTTCCTATTTTGTATATTTTGTATCAGTGAAATTGTGTAATATGAGGACTTCCATATCTAGTTTCTTTTACTTAACATAGTGTTTTAAGTTTCATCCATTTTGTACCATGAATCAGCAGTTCATTCTTTTTTATGTCTGAATAAATTTCCATTGTATAGAAATACTGAGTTTTGTTTATCCATTCATCTACATTTTAGCTCTTTGGAATATTGATGCCCTAAACATTTGTGGGTGTAGAAGTTCTTGTGTGGGCAAAGGTTATGCATTCTCTTGAGTATAAATCTTAAGATTGGAATGCTGAGTCATTCACTAACTCTGTGTTCAATTTTTGAGGAAATGTCAGATTTTCAAAGCAGCTGTTGTATTTTACAATCTTGCAAGCAATTTGTGAGTTTTCCAAATATTTCAAATCCTCCTCAATACTTGTATTTGTCCATCATTTTTAGTATAGCCACTACCTAGTGGGTGTGGAATTTTTATCTTATTGTGGTTTTGAGTTGCATTTCTCTTCAGGGTAAATAATTTAAGCATCTTTTCATATACTTATAGACTATTTGTATATCTTTTTTTGAATGTTTATTCAAATCCTTTGCCCATTTTCAATTGTTTATTTTTATTGCTGAGGGACAGAGAGAGATTTGTATATATTCTGGAGACAAGACCCTTCCCGTCTTTGCCTCCTCTCATTGTAGGACTCCAGTTGTAGGGTTTTGGTGTGCTTAATGGTACCTCATGGATCTTTGAGACTGATTTTTTTTTTCATTCTTTTTCCCCTATTTTTCCTTGGGCTATAAAATCTCAATTGAACTATATTCAGGTTTTCTGAATCTTTCTTCTTCCAGCTCAAATCTTCAGTTCAATAATTTATCTATACATTAATATTCCCTATTTGGTGAGACACTATTTTTGTATTTCCCTTTTATTCTTTAGATGTGCCATCCTTCAGTTTTGAGCATATTTAAAGTAGATGATTTCAGTTTTACAAGTAATTCAAGCATCTGGTCTACCTCAGAAAGAGTGCCTATTGAATGCTTTTTTTCTGTATAGGAAACTGTTTTCTCTTTGCAACCCATACTTTTTTGTGAAAAATTGGGTATTTTAAATAATACAACATGGAAACTCCAACCATGCGATCCTCCCTCCTTCGTTTGTTATTGTTGTTTGCTTTTTTCATTTGTTTTTATCAAAATGACATTACTTTGTTTTTTTGTATAAAATATTAATGATGTTCTTAAAATATTAATATTTTATTTATTTATTTCCATATTTCTTGTTGAATTCAATAGCTTTCTCATTTTAACATTAATCCAGAAAAGTATATCCTTTATAATTTTTTATCTATAGGGTTTTACATTAGAATCAAGAATGTATTAGTAGGCAGTAGTCTGTCAGATGTCTTTATGTACATTATACCTCTGTAAGATATAAAATTAAATAATCAGGTTTATTAGTACTTATGTGATAAAAAATAAACATTCAAAACAAAAATACACCTTCAGTTTTATCCATCCAATGTTCATTATGATGAAACAAGCTGACAAAGTTGAACAAATGCCATATAGTCTAAACTGAATGAATGTCTATAGGAACATATATGGAATAGTTAGCAAAGTTCTTAGTTCAAATATTCATTTATAATTAGCATGAAAATGTCAAAGTCTGTGAAAATTAGTTCTTTTCATTTATAAACATTGGTTACTTTTGGTATTACACGCACATTCCCATCTTTGGTTTAAAAATTGGCTTTAAAAATTACCTATTCTATTATTTCAGTCTGTAGTTATTTCCTTACTAATTGCAATATTTTTTTCAAAATGGCAAATGTTTTAATGTTTTAATGTTTTAATTATTTATCATTTATTTTGAGGGTGGCACTTTTCTTAACATGACCACCTAAATATATGTATAAGAAAAAATGTTTAAATTTTTTTTCTCTCTTTTCTTCCAAATTAGATAATGAAAGAACCAGTAAGGAAATGTTTTTCATGCTGTCTTGTCCACAAAGCTAAAAAATTACTTTTACTGAAAATATATACATAAAAAGGGGCTGCACAGTTTTTCTTTGTTTGATTTATACACAACATTTTCATGATTCTTCTTTATACTTTTAAATTGCTGTATACAGCATTCTGCCTTGAAAAAGATAGCTCTGTTCATAGGTTGTACTTTTTCTTTTTGCAAAATGGCAAAAAGAAAATTAGAGTGAATAAAAGCTTGAAATAAAACCATTTTTAAATAACAAGGTAAGATGAATTGAAATAAATAAAAAACTGTTTTTTATTTATTTTTTAAAATTTCCCCCAGCTTTTTTGAGGAGGAGGGTCCTGGTTTAGTTTTCTCTTTCTCTTTCTCTTTCTTTCTCTTTCCCTCCCTCCCTCCCTTCCTTCCTTCCTTCCTTCCTTCCTTCCTTCCTTCCTTCCTTCCTTCCTTCCTTCCTTCCTTCCTTCTTCTTTCTTTTTTTTTTTTTTCATCATATAGCAGTGTTTGGCCCATCAAGAAGACTCAATAAATATTTGGTCAATGAATAAATGTGTGAGTAAAAAATAATTGCCTACACAATTAACTACACTCCAAGTGATTTCTTGTATGTGCCATTACCCATTCTTGTTTCAGTTTTTATGGTGAAGTGACTACTGGAAACCCTTTTAGAAATTTCACCCAGAATGACTCACATCTGATTCAAATCAGAAGAACAATCAATTTGGCACCATCATAAGAGCTCTCAGATGTTAAAGGTGACAAAATGGGCAGAACTCCTCCTAACAGATTATGGATACCATGTGCGACAGAATTAAGTGGAAAAATGTTTGTATAAATGCCGAAGTGGAAGGCATGTCATGCCCATGTGACTTGGCTGCGGGATACAATGCGTTCACTGACATGATGGCAAAGTCGGGTGGCATAGCATGTGTGGCATATGGCAGGCTTCTGCTTCAGCAAATGCACACCACATGCCAAAAAGTGGCGTCGTTTTTACTGATTACTGTTTCTTTTTCTTTCAAGTGTTCATAATTAATACTAAAGTTTTTTTAGCTACTCAAAAAGAACACAAGCAGCCCAACACGTACTTTATCTTATTCAACAGTGAACTGGCATATTATTTGTCCACCTTAAAAAATTGCATATGTACACATTATTTCTCAAAATATGAACTAAGGAGAATACCAAAAAGAAAAAATATCTCATATTTAGTCAAAACAGAAAGAATCACTGTCAAAATTTTAAACATATGTATGTGTACATATGCTTCTATATTCTACTTTTTTATATTCATGTGTTCACTTATTCAACAAACCTTCTTTGAGTGTATATGTTAGGAGTGTTTGGAAATATAAGTTAATCTGACAGTTTTCAGGTGCTGGAAGTAATTTAATATTGCTAAAGCATGTTGTACAGAAATAGGGCACTAGCCAGAAGGCAGGGGCCAGAAACCCAGTATGCATTAGGTTGAGATTAGATTTTATACCAAAGAGGACACAACACCATCAGAGCAGTTTAAGTAGAGAGTGATGATCAGATACATGTATTAAAGACATCAACCTTCAGGAGTCTCAATCTGGGAAGAAAGGGTATGAGGATGATGACATTCAAGGCTGCTGCAGTAGGGTAAATGGTAATAATGAGGGCCTAAATTATTATCAATGGAGATGGAAAAGAGAGGGCTGCCCTTAGCACCATGTGGACAATAGATCGGGCAGGACGCAGTCACCCATTGGAGGCCTCTGGGCAAGGAATGGAGGTAGGTTACGATGACATCTAGCGTTCTTGCTTGGTGAACTGGTTCATTTAGGAAATGAAGATATTAGAAAGATTTATTAAATAGATGATAAATGCAGTTTTGAAGATTTTGGAGAATTTGGTGGATCTATGAGTTTATCTAATTGTATGTCTGTAAAGACTTTCATGTATGAACTTGTATTAAGGAAAATACTTAGATAGGAGATAAACACTTTGGTCTTAAACAGAATGTGCATTTTTTTTTTTTTTTTTTATGTTGGGGATATTATGTTTTATATATATGTCCATTAGATTATGTCTTTGATTTTATATGAAGGTAAATATTTGTATTTGCTTTACCAATATTTTGTTTAGGGTTTTGTACCTACATTCTTCAGAAAGATTTTTAGTTTCTCTTCTATTTTTTCAGTATTATGCTTATCTAATGTTATTGTTAAACTTATGTTTGCCTCATGAAGATTGAGAAATTATTATTTATTTTTCTATCTTTGCAAGGATTATGTTAAAATTTAAATTGAATTATTTATTCTTTGGATGTTATTATCTCAGTCAAATGTTTTCTTGGTTGGAAGACATAAATTACACTGAACTTCTCTGATAATTTCAGGACTACTCATAATATATGTACATATATAGTTTTATATATACTTGTAAATTTTAATACATTGCTTTTAAATTAATACATCTATTTCATCTAAGTACTCCAATACACTGGTATGCAATTATTCACAATGTCCTTCTTTTTGATCTCTGATACATCTGTAGCTGTCCTTCTTTTCATCCCTCATATTGTTTATTTCAATTAGGTCAACAATATATTTTATAAGCCAAACCAAGGTATTTTTGTGAATGAAAGGAGATGCTATTACTTAAGCCATAACAAAAGGTGCAACCTTGGAGTATCGCAGGGAGATGGGACATGTGGCCTCCAGGTGAACAGCTAGTTAGCTTCATATTCTTTCACTTGACAGTGATATTTCTTCTTTTGATTATTCTTTTAATTTAGTCATTGTTGTGATCGTATCATGCAAAATATATTTTAATAAAAATAAAATTAGACATATCTTTTAAAATTAAACAGTTAAGGAGAGGATAATGCTATCCACATTTACTAGACAGCCAGTGCTAAATACTGATTGGTTACTGAGATTATATGCTTCTATGAGGTAATAAATGAGTGAAATCTATCTATATTACATTGATGAGAAATGAATAGGTAGACAGCATCCACTAAAGATTTATTATGTGTGGATCTCATGTAATAATCATCAAAACCTCTGTGTCCGATATTACTCTTACTTGGAAGATGAAAAATCTGTTTCTTACTTTGTTCAAAGTCAAGTAGCTGAGAAGTGATGGAACTATAACTATAATCCAACTTGGGTCTCTTTGAAGTTGTCCATCTCATAGTTCTTATATTGCATATTGAAAATTCCCACTAATGCCCTGGTTGGGGTGGATCAGTTGTTTGACAGTCACCTCATGAACCAAAAGGTCACTGGTTCAGTTTCTGGTCAGGGTACATGGCCAGGTTGTGGGTTAGATCCCTGGTCGGGGTGGGATAGATATTTCTTTCATATCAATGTTTCTCTCTAGTTCTCACTCTCTCTTTTCCTCTCTCTCTAAAATCAATATATACATATTTTAAAAAAGAAAATCCCCACTTATAAGTAATCATTCTATATTCAAAAGGCTTCTCAAAATATAATTAACTGTGAACCTTATCATTTCAATATTGAAAAACTGGCTTGGTTATGTTATGAGCATTAGTAAAATATTCATTGTGAAATTTGAAGTTATCTAGTCATACTAAGATATTTAAAGTCCTAGGAATTTTCCCATTAATGTTTGAGAACTTTCAATCACTTAATTATTCAAGCTAAACCTCTGAATGAATCACATTTTACTGACAGTGCTAAGTACTCTTCTGGTTGCTAGATGTACAAAGTTGAATAAAAAGAGAGACAGCTCCTGCTTTCAAGGAGCTATAATTCCAGTGGGAAAGCATAAAATAATGAAGGAAGCAAACATATAGTAATGAAATTTAAGGTAGTAATTAGTTTTAGTAATAAAAATAAAATAGTTTGAAGACATAAAAATTGACCTACATGGATGTGATTTATAGAGCAAATCTGACTTAAGAAATGGAGAAAGTCCTGTGAAATTCTGAGGATAGCATTCCAGGCCATGGATAAGAATGGACAAAGCCCATACCCCCTCTCCAATCAAATAAAAAACAGACAAGAGCTTTAGGTTTGGCAGCAAGAAGTTCAGTGAACAAGAGAGTGGCAAGGAGATAAATTTAGAGAAGGTATAGGATCCCACTCAAGACGAAATGTACATTTTCCATATTGCTTATTATT
Organism: Miniopterus schreibersii; assembly: GCF_964146895.1. Classification (NCBI taxonomy): domain Eukaryota; kingdom Metazoa; phylum Chordata; class Mammalia; order Chiroptera; family Miniopteridae; genus Miniopterus; species Miniopterus schreibersii. The sequence continues at coordinate 45,695,425 of NC_138107.1, forward strand.
GAGAACTATGCACAGTACAGATAAACCTTGAACCATATAGTTTAACTGTGTGTGTTCACTTATACACAGACTTTTTTTCAATAAATACAGTAAATATACTTCCTCTTTTTTATAATTTTCTTAATAACATTTTCTTTTTTCTATCTTACTTTATTGTAAAAATACAGTATATAATACATACAAAAATATATGTTGATTGACTTTGTTACAGGTATGGCTTCTGGTCAATAGTAGGCTATTGATATTTATTAAAATTTTGGAGGAGTCAAAAGTTATACACAGATTTTCATCTGCACAGGGGTTCAGCACCCATAACCCCTGCATTGTCCAAGGGTCAATTGTACTCCTCACCATCTCTGACTGCCTGTTATCCTTGAGATTCAAAATATCCTTGGTATCTCTCGTACTCCAGGAAGGAACAAAATATCCTCGGTGGGAAGAAGTTGTATACTCTTGGGAACAAAAGCCTAGGGGAGACTGAAAGTAGCAGAACAGCATAGAAACACCAGAAACTGAGTGTCTGAAATGACTTTGTGGTGTGTCAGTTTCTCTACAATGAACTACACCCCAAGAATTTCCTTCTAGTATGTATCTTGAGGGGAGAAAAGACACTTCAAAGGATACTCTTGCTTTTTCTCCAAGGGAATACCAAATGGCGGGAGATGCTGGTGCCGGAGAAGGACCTGGGGGCCCAGGGCCCTGGAATGTGAGACCACCTTGGTTTCGGTGGAGGACTTGGCAATAGCATGGGGTGAGGGATGTTGGGCCAGGGTCCTTCCTGGCAGAATGCACAGAAGCAAGGCCAAGGCCAAAGAGTGGATTTAAGTTACCAAACTGGGCTGCCTGGTAAAGGACATGAAGATCAAGTCCCTGGAGAAGATCTACCTCTTCTTCCTGCCCATCAAGGAATCTGAGCTCAGTGATGTTTTCCTGGGGGCACCCCTCAAGGATGAGGTTTTGAAGATTATGCCTGTGCCAAAGCTGACCCATGCTAGACAGAGGACCCAGTTCAAGGCATTTGTTGCCACTGGGGACTACAATGGACATGTTGGTTTGGGTGTTAAGTGCTGGAAGGAAGTAGCCATTGCCATCCATGGGGCCACCATCCTGATCAAGCTCTGTATTGTGGTGGTGTGGGGAGGCTACTGGGAGAACAAGATTGGAGAGACCCATACCATCCCCTGGAAGGTGACCAGCCGCTGTGGCTTGGTGCCTTTGTGCCTCATTTCTACCCCCAGGGGTACTGGCATGGTCTTAGCCCCTGTGCCCAAGAAGTTGCTGCTGATGGCCAATATCCATGACTGCTACACCTCAGCCAAGGGCTGCACCATACCCTGGGCAACATCGACAAAGCCACCTGTGATGTCATCTCTAAGACCTACAGCTATCTTAACTCTGACCTCAGGAAACAGACCCTGTTCACCAAGTCTCCTTATCAGAAATTCACTGACCATCTTATAAAGACTCACACCAGAGTCTCTGTGCAGAGGACCCAGCCTCCAGTTGTGGCCACCACATAATTTTATAAAAGAAAAGTAAAGTGAATTAACCTTGTAACAGTTTGAAAAAGAAAGTAAAGCAACAGTCATTCTTATTGGATGCACACATACAACTCTTTTCTCAGTTATTCAATTTAAGACAAATCTAGGTGTTGCTTGGCAATGATTTGCAAATGTAATAAAAGTTTATAATCACTTGATTTTAATTTAACAGATTATTTTGGATAGACCTGACTCAATCAGTTTTTTGTCCTATAAAAGAGACATAAGCTTTCCATGAGAAAGAGAAAGAAAGGACAATTAGTGGGCAACAGGAATCAGTCCTTGTTCATAGGGTTTCAATCTGCTTTCGACCCTTTCTGCCTGATTGCTCTGTGAACTTCACAGTTTTTAGCCAGTCCCCACAATTGGATAGGCCAATTACTTATAATAACCCATATATCCATATGTTCCTACTGGTTCTTTTTACTGGGTGGACCCTGACAGAAGAGGTACCCTTCAGAAGTATTCAGCAGGGGAGATACCAAAGGACACATGGAAACATCTATTAACCAGTTTTAAACACTCACCAGATACAGAGAACCTGAGGTCAGGTCACAGAATTAGCAGGAAAGTAAATACTTTCCTATTCTCTTTATCTCTTCCCCCTTTCCTAGTTCACACTGACTGAGGTTAGAAATTTTTAATGGAAATCTGTTGAAGCTTTTTTAATGGTTTGTAATTTGTTTCGTTTTAAAGGGCTACACCCAAAAATCCAGATATGTGATGTATTAGTTTTGTATGGCTGCTGTAACAAATTAATACAAACTTACTGACTTAAAAGGATACTAATTTATTATCTTACAATTCTGTAGATAAAAAGTACAGCACAGCTCTCACTGTGCTAAAATCAAGCTAACAGAAATCAGTTTCCTTTCTGGAGGCTCTAATGGATCATTTGTTTCTCTGTCTTTTCCAGTCTCTAGCGGCCACTGCATTTCTTGGGTCAGAGGCTCCTTCCTTCATCTTTAATGCTAGAAATGGACAGTGGAGTCCTTCTCACAGGACATTACTCTGACTTTCTCACCTGCTTCCTCTTACCAATTTTTAAGGCTACTTTTATTACATTTGACTCACTCAGATAATCTAGGGTAGTCTTCTACTGTAAGGGCAGCTGATTAGAAAGTTTTATTCCATCTGCAGACTTAATTTCTTTTGTTATGTAGCATAACACAGTAACTGGTGGTGGGGATTTGGACTTTGACAACTTTGGCAGTGGAGGGAAGATGGGCAATTATTTTGCCTACCACATATGAGTTCTTTGCTTAATTGGATCTGGAATAACTAAATATATCTGCACTTCTTTTCATCCCTTGTAAGACATAACTTTACTGAGAAAAATGAATCCCAACTGACAGGAAATCACCCTTGTAATAAATTATAGACATGGGAAAACTTGAACTTGTCAACTAATGGGCAATTGGATCTATGTCTAAAGATAGAATTTTTCTATTTTATTGCTAAATGTCTAAACATAATATGTCCTTTTCAGCTGGCATTCACTTTTTTACATAAAAGCCATTATCATTAGAGTAGAGGTTAGTATAAATATAATTTTTTTCTGTAGCTCTAATTTGTATCCAGTGAGTATTTCTGTACATGGGTTTTCCAATATATTGTTAAAAGATAGCTTTTAATGTTAAGAGAATAATAGGCAGTGGTCTGACATTCAAAGCTACTGCAAAAAAAGCAGTTGCTTAAAAATGTTAAAAATGGAGGTCATTATACAAAATTGACTCCAAATGGCTTTTCAGTCAAAGAAAGATAATTAGGTGCTTCCCTGAAGAAAGTAGTATATTAGAAAATTAATCTCCGTGGAATTGGTAACCTTTTTGAATTTCAGTGATTTTTCAGTTCTCATATTTGATTATACAATCTGGAGACCTCCAAATATATCAGCAAACCCACAAGCCCTACTGAAGGCTGCTTGAATAGCCAAGCAGAGGAAGGAAAAAGAAGAATTAAAAAAAACAAAAACAAAAAACAAAACAAAACCCTCAATCTTGATTTTACTATCAGGATTTCAAGGAAGTTCTGACAGTGCAAGAACTTTCACATTTCAGCAGTTCTAGTCAAAACCTGTAATTAAAAAGGGGGTGACTTGAAATAGGAACAGGTGGGATGAAGAGGGAAATGTGAGGACAGTAGGTGCATTAATGCCACATATGAAATGTTAGTTCGGAAAAGAAAGGGCTCAATTAGCTTACAAGTTTTGAAACCACTTATGCGTAGTTTTAAAGACAAAAGAAAAATCATCCTGCAGAAATGCAGTGCATCATTTTCAGATGCACAATGAATTTCATCACCTTTGAAGGTAAAGCTCCTTCTTCATACAGTACTATCCATTATTAATGAGCACGGCTTCTGAGTGTGAAAGAACAGTGTGAAAAACATTAACATAGTCTACCAGATGTGATTGACATTGTCATGCCTTTCATTTTGCTGTTGGCGAGAGGCATCCCTGTAGACTTACATGCATCTGGACATTACTAATATTCTCCTTGTTATGCACTCTGGGCAGCTGTGATATGGAAATTCTCAGCATTGTATTTTACGGTTTATTTTTCAGTTTTTACATTGTGTCCTGTTGCAAAATGCACAAGTCAAGCCTTTTTGTATGCAATGATCAATCAGAAAAATGATCTTTTCTAATATGACTCTTCTCCAAATTTTAAGAAGAATTTATCTGAATTCTGGAGAGGTGCAATGACCAATGACCATCTGCTAGTGAGGCAGTTATTTAGATCTATGTCTGTTTGTGGCATTTATTTTTTTACCTTCCAGTTTTCAAAGCTGATTGCGTTTTTAATTGTCCTGCTGCAAAAAAGAATGGCAGCCACTATCTACCTGCTGTTCAGTAACAGCACAGCGCTTACTAACCCACCCACATAATATCTTTTAATCAGTAAAATTAAAGGTAACAAAGTCAAGGATTAGAGGAATACTGAATCCAAAAGAAAATTAAGACTACATCCTTTTGACTTTTAAATATATATGTAACTAAGCTCCTTTCCCCCTCTCAGTTGCCCTGCTTCTCCCTCTCACAGCTCCCATGGGCACCCACACAGAGATCTAAGTTGCTGACTTAACTTCATAAGAGCATAACACATGTGCTCTGTTTCTCTGTACGTTAACAGCCTATCAGTGACATGGGGACTAAAGCATTTCAGTCAGGTAATTCTGACAGTCATTCATAGATATAGGTGCAACACACTGGTCCCCATTCTCTTTATATTCTAGTGCCAGTTCTCCCAAGTGTTTTGAGTGTCCTAAGAGTTCATCTTAAAAAGGACTCCCAAGAGTATATTTTGTGCCTTGGGACATCAGTAAGTGTAACACACACTAAAAAGGAGGGGTGAGGAGTTCTATTGCAAAAGTTGTGTGGGACTGTTGTTTTGGTACTTTGTGGTGCCTCAGAGGCAGATGAGCTCTTCTAGGGCTGACATGAAACAGGGTTCCTGGAGAAAAGCACTATAATTACGTGGTTTTCTTAAAATAATATTACTTTAGAATATTTTCACTTCACAGGCTGTCTAGAGTTATTAGTGTTTTATGGAACACATTTTGGGAAATTCTGATTTAATTGCCTCTCCTTATTAAATATACTATTATACTAATGGGACCTACTCTAGGGAAAAAGAAAAACTTTTAATGCTTATTATTCCTATGCACAGTGTAGCTAGAGTGGGCTGGCTCTGGAGTTTTAGTTCCTGGGTTCAAATACCAGCTCTGCAAATTACTAGTATTATGACCTTGGGAAGGTCTTCTACCCTGACTTTGACTCAATTTTCTCTACAAAAAGATAAGGAAAACTAATAGTATCTTGAACATGAAATAATGTGCATAAAGTGGTAGGCTATAATAATTAATTGTTACTTTCTGAAAAACTTTGCATCTAAATTACATAATCTCTCTTATATCAGGGTTGCATGCTATGGTTATGTTATATGGTACCATTTGCTTTACCCAGGGTGTCCTAGATATCATATAACTTTCCAGGCATTATTGTTGTAATGAGTCCCAAAATAGACCATCAAGTTTCATACTCTCTTCTTTTTTAGTAATTAAGTAGGTAGTGTTATAAATTAGCACAGGAAGGCTGCATGCTTCAACAGTTGGTACATTTTTATTGCAGTCTTCAGTAGATAGTGCTCTTTCCCCACTGTTGGTTAAGGCATGTGTTAGTATAATGTTAGAAAGTTAAGCCTATCAAGAATGTTAAGTGGAAGGCCTTTTAAAATCTATTTAGATCCTATCATGGTGGTATCAATTTTCTCAACACATTTTTATTGCATCCCTATCATGTATTAGTCACAATTATAACTAAAATCAGAAAACCAATACATAAACACATACAGGACCAATATAATTACAGAGAGCAGTGGGTGAAAAAAAAAGGAAACTAAATGGGTGATTGATACAGGTGTGAAGAATTTCTGCTTGGGAAGTCAGAAGAAAGTCTACAAAAGTGACACTTGAGATGGGCTATCAATAAAAAAAGAACCAAGCATGCAAAGAGGTATCATCAAGAATGAAGGTGCTACACCAAGAAACTACTTGGTGTCTGAAGGAAAGAGTGAAAGTCACAGTGGCTGGATCATAAGAAGGCTTGAAGGTGAGATTGGAAAGAGATGATCACATCCCAATTTTGAAAACATCTCTAGAGAATAGACTAAAGAAGATATAGGAGTAGAGCACGGAAGAGTGAAACCAATCTGGCAGTTATAACAGTGATGTAATGCCAGAGAGTAATGTGAGTTGAACTAGGATGAAAGCAAGAGAAAAACAATGAAGTTGGCATATATTTTAGAAGTAAAGTTGACAAAATTTATGGATGTATTGATATGAGATGTAATGGAAGGGAGGGACCAGCAATGAGACCTAGGTTTTAGCATGAGAAGCAGTTAAATGGTAATACAATTCCCTGGCCTTGATGAGACTTGGGGAGTAGTGGACATAAATTCAACATTCTACTTTGGTAACAATAATTTTACATGGCTACTAAGCATGCAAATGGAGAAGTGAGGTTGGCAGGAGGGTATTCCATATAATTTGGAGACATCTGAGCAAAATATTTGTACTAAGAACCTATTATGCCAAGCAGTGTGCTAGGTGCTGGAAATAAATGGTAAGGAACATTATATAGTGGTAGGCAGAATTCTAAAGTGGCCACCAATCACATGAGACTGGACATGTGAGAGGACCAATAGAGAGAAACACATCTTAAGGACTTGATAGCAGTCTCTAGGAGCTGAGACCCGTGCCTCGATAAAGCCAGCATGAAAATAGGAACCTCAATCATGCAATCATAAAGAAAGAACCTGCCAACTACCTGAGAGAGTTTGGAAATGACCTTGGTTGAGTCTCCAGATGAGTGCATATCTGGTTGACACCTTGATTGTAACCTGGTGAAAACTCAACCCTGCTGTGCTGAATTTCTGACCTATGGAATCTGTGAGATAATACTTTTGTGTTTTTTAAGCCACTAAATGTGTGGTAATTTCTCACATATTAGTAGAAAACTAATACAATAATTTTATCTGTTTCATAGAGACTATAGTTCCTTAGAAAAGAGGAAGGAAAAGTAAAGCAGATAAATACTATCAGATTTTCATTTTCAAGTGAAGGCTTCAATTATTATGAAGGTAGGAGTTAAATGGCATGGAAATGGAGATCATTTATGCCAGAATATATAGATGTAATGGGTGGTTGACTATCAAAGTCCAAATAAGAGGTCTCTGATTACTGTGATGATAGTGAGGATTGAGCAAAGAAGGTATATTTAAGAAACATAAGGCAATATTGAGGGACTGGAACAATACACATGAAAGGAGCAAATGGGCATTCATATTGGGCCAGCTCTTTTCCAGTGTTGGATAGTCCCTAAGTCCAAGTCACTCTGGGGCATCAGCTTCTAGCTATAATAAGGAAATTAGGAAGGAGATCATTTATCAAATTTCCCAATTTTGCTTATTGGCATTATTTATGCCACCCTCAAATTACATAGTCACCATTATTTTATGTTTTTGTTTAATGTTATACAGCACATGTTAAGACATTAATATAATAGTAAGAAGACCCAAGCAATTCTGTGAGTAATTTAAGTATATTTCTATGTTATTGCCAGACTCTAATGATGCCCAACTAGCTAAATGACCCAATCAAACTGTAACACAATTGAGAATTTTTGGAATTGACTTCCTCAATACTCATATTGTAGATTATTGATTTTGAATTTGTGACTTATTTAATCTGTTGATCCTCTAAGATTATGTACCACGCAATTCAACAAAGATTATATAATTGTTTATGATTTTATTTGTCTGATGAAATTTTCTTTCTTTACCCTGAAATGTAAAAGTCAATCTAGCTGTCTACAAATGTGGCATAAACAGTCACAAGATTTAAAGTACAGTGTGAGGAATAGTGTCAATAGTAATTTAATAACTATGTATGGTGTCAGATGGGTTCTAGACTTATTGTGGTGATCACTTTGTAAGATATATAAATGTCTCATCACTGAATCTAATATAATATTGTATGTCAACTGTAACTAAACAATAAAAAAAAATTCCATAATCTTTTCTTTCCAAGATTTAGAAATGTTACTTATTGACTATTGTCTTCTGGTAGTTAATGTTGCAGGAACACCTGAGGCCAGGTTCATTTTCATTTCAATGATAATAATATGATTTTATTATGCTTAAAATAAAATGATAATAATATGATTTTATTATGCTTAGAGTTTCATTTGACTTTCTTTTTCTAAATGGGAGAAACATATATACTTTCATTTATATCATTTCCTTGTTTGTAAAATTTGGATGATGCTTTTAGTTTACTATTTGTGTTGATTTTTAGCATAATGTGGTTATTTTTTAATCTGTACATTCGAGACTTTCTCAGCTCTAGGAAGTTGTTTACACTTCTGTCCTTCTTGTTCTCATTAAAATCATTATATCAGATAGCTTTTCAATCTTTCCTCTATTTTCATTTTTTGAGAGATTTATCTGAGGATTTTTCATCAAAGTTACTGACTTAATTCTCCTTAGTGCAAATTCTGCTCTTTATTGCCCTGCACAAAATTTTTATATTGTTATTATTTTAGTTGTACTTAATTTTTTTGTTTCTTTTACACATCAAGTTTTCTATTCTGTTTCCATAGAAACTTGTTATATATCTGGTTTCATCTGAGAAATCCTTTTGACACCAAGGAAGCTTTACAATATTCTTTGATTTCTGAAATAAATTTTTTATAAGATGTGTTCATTCTTTAAATATCAAAACAATACTTCCAGTTGATGCTGTATTTTTTTAATTGAGTGCTCGTCAATGAGAAAAGTGGTTGTAACAAAAAGGAAGAAGATGTTCCAGAGGAAACGACATTGGCAAAAATACTTTACATTAAAGAAACTCAGATATTTTATGACCCTGAAAGTGCAAATAATAAAATATTGGGAACTAACCCAAACTTAAAGAGGAGTATGACAATTTGCCAAGGCATAGAAAATATTTTCACTCCATACTGTAAGTTATATGTTGAAAGAAAGAAGGTAAACATTATTCAAAAAAGCATTTGGTGTGGGTTTTTTTTAAAAGAAATAAAACACTTTAATTTTCAATATTTCTAATGTTTTCATTACAATGTACTAAATATCAGTTTTACTAATTTTTTCATTTCCCTATACACTTATAGCTGCCAGTAAAATAATTTTTAATATTTTGACAAAAACTTCGAAAAGTCACAAAATAGTTATTTTCCTATTGATTATGAAGATTGCTTTGTACAGTTTCAGCTTGTATGGTCATTATTGCTGTCCTATATTATCTTAACAAAGTTCAGACTCCCTGTGTTCTGCATAATTATATGTATTCAAACCTTACATAACATCATCCATGTTCCCTCAGTACACTGACTGTTGTGGATGGAGAAAGAGTAACAAGATGAGAATGATAATTATCATCATTAAATAAGAAAATAATTTCTCATTGAATTAGTAATTTCGTGCATTGTCTGAATTTTTAATGTAAATAAGTAAATAAAAATATTATACTATTAACACGTCAAATTATATGTGTTGGAAGAAAGTAGGCATTGTTTTTTAGGTCACATAATATACCAACCATTTTATTTTATAAGGCTTAAAAAAGCTAAAATCCAACAAGCACAGCCAACTTAGTGACCTGTACTTATGTATCCACTGATCCTTGTCTTAAAAAGCTATTACACTTTCACTCTTTAGATTGGTCTGTGGTAGACATACAAAAGAATTTCCCACTTTCTCCAGGGATAAAAACAAAACAAAACACTGATTTATTTTCTTTTTCTCTTAACTGATAAAAAGAAATAAGTACTAGCCAAATCAAGGTTTAATCTCTCCCTCTCATATACAGAAATATGTTTGCTGCATTCAATGCAGCTACACCTGAAGGAGGGATGGAACTTTCCCACTTGCTTACTTTCTGTTCTGACCAATTCTCACCTTTTTTGCTTCACTAGACTCCTATCTCCCACTTTAGAATATAAGGAGAAACATATTTTGTAACTGTCAAAGAAATGGACATTTAAAAAGAAATGTTTATTATGTCCATTTATTGGCATCATGTTTAAAAATATATGAAATAAGTATGTTACCTAACATCTTAATCCTAAAAGGGATGCAGTTATTTGCATACACACATGTAAAGCTCATAATCAGGGAAGTTTTCCTCGGAGCCTTTACATGACAGTAAAAACTATTACTTTTTACTCTCTGCCACCAGTAATCCAATATGAATTCTTCCTTCAGGAACTACTGTCACCTAGGAAATTTTCTTAAATAACATTAACAACAAAGGTTGCCATTTATTTGATTATTCCATACCTGGCCTAGCTAGATAAGAGCAGAAAGATAATTAAGTCAGTGATAAGTTGCAGGTGCAATGACATTTCAGCATTAAGAAATATACAGAGGATTATGGTCCGGAGGCATGGCGGCAGACCTGTGATCACTTGAACTTCTTTTTAGGCTTTATATGTCTTCCATGATAAATATCCATCCTTCAGTGCTGCAGTCCAGGCAATTAAGTGTTAGACACATAGTGTGAAAAAACAAGATGACAGACCCAAAATGGAGTCACTTATGCTAAACCTAACACCAGCAACCCGAGACTTAATACTTAACTTAATTACAGTTTGGCTCTCCCAGAAATGAAATCTTGAACCAGTCAATTAGGAATTACTGGTCAGCACTAGTGAAGTAATCTATCTGATAGATTCCTGCAATCCCCTTTTAGGAAACCGACCAATCCACTTTTTGCTAATGTAACTAACTTCTTTGTTCCTGCTCCCTTCTGCCTACTATGTCATCTTTCATTTTGTACAGTTCCTTGGAGCTTCTTTCTATCTACTAAAAGGTATGCTGCCCAATTTATGAACTGTTAAATAAAGTCAAAGGTTTACAGCCCAGAATTTAAAACATTAACAACTCTAGTGAGTAAACCTGAGCAGGTATCGTCATGAAGATTTCTGGATGTTTTCTGTAAATCATTTCCTAGACTATTCCTACATTAAAAGGCATAAACCTTTTAAGAATAAATATCTTTGACTTTGACTTTTAGTCAAGACAGACTAATCTGTGTCTGACTATAAGAACAAACAAAATATATAAAGGTACTGTTCCTAGCCATCGAAAAACAGAAAAAGGTGAGATCCTGGAGAGAAGGGCAATATATTAAATCAGAGCCCCAATTATCACAGGTTTTCACTTGCAAGCATTTTCCAGATTATTTTGCAAGGAATTAGTGCCCATATGGAGAGCCATCTTTCCTGGACTGAGGATAATAACTAACTGTAAATGTACTGGCTGGAATTTTCAGGGAAGGACATTGGATATGGGAAGACTTGTGGCAGGTGTGTGTAAATACTCCAGAACGCTCTGTGGGGGATCTCCAAGTCCATGGCCAAAGATGGGGCCCTGAATGTGTGCAGCCAGACTCTGTAAAGGCTTCCAAGGAAAGAATACTTGCAAACAGATGAAGAGAGATTCCAGAGGTTGGCCAGGGCTAGGAGTGGAGACCAGTCCCTAAGCATCTGACATTGGGTGGAGCCTCCAGAGAGGCAACACCTGAGGAATGACCATGCTTCAGGGCAGTGCTTTGAAACCCTTTTCATCTCATGGCACATAAACTAATTGCTAAAATTCTGCAGCACATCCAAACATACACTTTTGCCGATCTGACCAAAAAAAGGTACAATTTTGATTCATTCTCACCAGACAGTCATTGTTGTGTTGGTGTTGTCATTTTTTTTTAATTTGACAATCTAAGGTAGAGATTTCCAACCGGGGTGCTACAACACACTGGGGCGCCACAAGTTTTTAAAACATGCAATACTTGATTATTTAGTCAGGGGCACTGACCTCTTCTCTTCTCCCATAGATTGTCAAATAAAAATAATGACAAAAGCCAGCACAATGATAGCTGTCTGGTGGGAATGGATCAAAATTATAATTTTTTTGTCAGATTGGGAAAAAAATATATTTTTTGGTGTGTTGCAGAATTTTAGTAATTAGTTTATGTGTGCCATGAGATGAGAGATTGAAAATCACTGCTCTAAGGAAAAAGAGGTCAGTGCCCTGACTAAATAGTTAGGTATTACATGTTTTAAAAATTCTTGAGGTACACTGGTTGAAAATCGCTGCTTTAAGTTATTTGACGTAAATCTACAGACAAGAATCAAAATACATTCATCACAAACAATCCAAAAAAATAAAAGTAAAGCAAACAAACAAAACACAACTTGAAATGAAAATCAAGAGAATTTTCCACTAACACAGGGTGGGGCAAAAGTAGGCTTACAATTGTTTGTATGGAAAACAATACAATAATTGATAAGTAACAATACAAGAACATACTGTTTTGAGTACTCACAACTGTAAACCTACCTTTGCCTCACCCTGTAGAACCTCTTGCCAGAACAAAGCCCACAATTTAAGATGTTCTGGAAATACAGAGAGGTAGAATGTATTGTAGTGAAAATGGTGGAGTAGGCAGCTCCAAGCCCCTAATTATGCTTCCACTGAAACTTAAAAACACACTCACACAATAAAAACTAACAGAACGAACATTATTAGACCCTGAAAAACAGTCAAAGGTTTACAGCAGCTAAGCAGATGTTGATTCAAGGAAAAGCAACTTAAAGAGGGGAAGAGCTTAAGGATGTTTTTATTTGCCCTTGCCCCACCCCCTCCGAATGCTGCAGCTATTCTAAAGGGAGCAGAGCAGAACTTTTTGCAAAGAATTACGTTTGTCATTTCTGGGAGCTACTGGAGAACTGATGCAAAGTGCTTGTGTTTGTTTTACCTCCCTCAGCGTAAGTAAATTGCATTCCTAAAAGCATTGTAAGGTGAATGAACAATCCACCGGCAGCCTGAGTCAAAGATTACACCCTTCAGGCTACCAAAGAGTACAAAAAGCCTGGGAGGAAAGCCTGGGAGAGGGTTTCTTGGAAAATTAGGGCATTAATATCTGTCTGTGTACCCTGTGGATTTTAGAAAGACACAGGCATGCCCCTGGCGCTTACTCAGAAAAAAATATATATAAGAGTCTAAACATTCAACCTGCTGGGTGATCTCTAAGTGCAGTGAGTGCAAGAAAGAAATGAGGGCAAGGGCAGAGCAACGGACTGGCCAAGGAAAACCTCTGCACAGAGCCAATGTGCAAAAAGGGGGAGAGGGGTTTTTTCTCCTCCTGTCTTGAATATTTGGCAATTCAGTAAGAATATGTATAACATCTCAGTTTCAAAAGTGACTTTATTTGTTTCTAATTGAATATCTTTTTAAATTTAATTTTTATTCAATTACAGTTGACATTCAGTATTATTTTGTATTAGTTTCAGGTGCACGCCATAGTAGTTAGGCAATCATATATTCTACATAATGTTCCCCCAGATATTTCCAGTACCCACCTGGCACTTGACTATACTCACTAAGCTGTAACTTACACCCCTGTGACTGTTCCGTAACTGTCAATTGTATTTAATCCCTTCACCCTTTTCACCTAGTCCTCAAGCCCTCCTCCCCTCTGGCAACCATCAGTTTGTTCTCTGTACCTATGAGTCTGTTTCTGTTTTGTTGGTTCCTTTATTTGTTCTTTAGATTCACATATAAGTGCAGTTGAATATCTTCTATGAATTTTCACTCATGTATTTTCCTTCCGAACTACTCTTTTTATGGCCCTTGTGCCATAAAGAGCAATTATTTAATACGGTTTAAAGATATGGGTAAACTACTAACAGATTTAATTCAATGAAAATTAATTTGTCTTGAAAAATTCAAGTTGTGAAAATATAGCCATAAAAACAACTGCATACATTAAATCAAACTAGGAAATTACCACATGAAAGAAAATCTTCTTAAAATGTTATGTCAGGAGAGAACAGAAAACAATAAATTCTGTAGGTTTAAAAAACGGCCTTTATGATACCTATACTTTTTGTTTTCAGGGACATTTTATGTTTATGGGATAACTTCAGGGGCATCTGTTCCAGGCAGATGTTCAATGCTTCAACTTAGCAGCCTGGAAATGAGAGGGAGAAAGAAGTGTATGTGAGGGGGAAGCGCTGAGCCTTGGGGGGTCAAAGCATTGTTAGAAACAGAGCAGCCTAAAGAAAGAACAAAAATGGTTGCAAAGCTCTTGTAACTGCATCCCTATTGCTATCATATTAGCACATTTCTAAAGAAGGTTCCATCCTTTTAAATAGAATATGATAACATTTTAGAGATTATTCAGTAAAAAATGAAATACAAGATAAAGCACTGACTTAAGAAATTAGGTCAAACTCAGAAATAGATGATTAAAATTTTTTTAATCGTCTCTAGATGTGATTAAACCATGCTGAATCTAAATTGTTGCATATAATTTGACAGCCTTCTGAGTTAAATGAGATTCAATTGGAAGCAACAGGAAAAGGGATGCATGTTGTTTAGTATATTAAATTTTCATAGTAGGTGTGTACAGTGAGGAAAATGGCAGAATCAGGCATGATTGGCCTACTAAGAGAAAGATGCTGTTGCTGGAATTCACTTCCTGGGAATGATAGGAAAAGACTAGCATTGCAACTAAGAGACTATTGATTCCTCTGTCTCTCAGATCTTTAATAATTAGGAGATGAACCAGTCATTTTCTGGCTTACTTTTTCAAATTCACTAGATTTTGTTTCATTTTTTGATAACTGACAATGTGCTAATTACAAATTTTTTTGAAGATTATATTCTCTGTCATCATAACACAGAGTTTCTTATTAAATAAGCATATGAATTGCCATAAAAAGGCCATTAATAAATAAACTACAGATAAACCTGAACAATCTGTTAACTATTTGTCCATAAAAACCCTTCTGTTGGGTCATCTACCAATGCATAGTCACAGTTTCTACTTTTTTATACTATCCTTTGTATGCTACTCAGTTTCTTCCATTCAGCTAATAGTGATCTTGCAGCTACTGGGACAGGGTTTTGAGAAAAAAGATCTGTGAATTCAAAAATAAAAGGAGAGAACAAACCCTAAAATCACATAGAGTTACAGAAGCCATTCCTAACTTAGGAATCTTATGCTGTGCCAAACTATCTACAGAGGGAACCTGTTCCCCAAATGTTGTCTCCTTTCATTGCCTGGAAAACTGTCTTTTATTTTGTAGCCCTCCTTATATTTTATAAAGAAAGGGAATTTTGAGTTAGGAAGTCACTTTTGAATAAGCTAATCAATCCCCTAAAAACCCTCAGGGTCAAGAAGCCATAATTGCATGTTTGCACACATTAGTATGATGAAATTGCTATATTCCTAATGCCTAAACAGCTCAGTTGAAATTACAGTTGACTGAAAATTTAATATAAAGCAATTAAACAAATAAGAAAAAAAACTAGAATAGAAATGAAATTTCTGAATGTGTCTGTACTTTTTAATTTAATAGTAATTTTAGAAATATACAGATAGCCAATAGACATATGAAAAAATGCTCAATGTCACTAATCATCAGAGACAAGCAAATTAGAACTACAAGGAGATATCACCTCACACCTTCCAGAATGGCTGCCATCAATAAATCAACAAACAACACTGCTGATAAGGATGTGGAAGAAAGGAAACCATAGTGCACTGTCGGTGGGAATGAAGGTTGGTACAGTCACTGTGGAAAACAGAATGGATTTTCCTCAAAAAATTAAAAGTGGAGCTGCCTTATGATCCAGAATCCCACTTCTGGGAACATACTCTAAGAATCCCAAAACAACAATGGGAAATAATATATGCACCCCTATGTTTATAGCAGCATGATTTACAATAGCCAAGATCTGGAAACAGCCCAAATGCCCATCAGTAGATGAGTGGATAAAAAAGCTCTGGGTACATTTATACCATGGAATACTAAGCAGCTGTACAAAGAGAGGAACAGTTACCTTTTGCAACAGCATGGATGGACCTAGAGATTATTATGATAATAGAAATAAGCCAGTCAGAGAAAGACAAATACCATATGATCTCACTTATATGTGGAATCTAATGAACAAAATGACCTTATGAACAAAGAGAACCAGAGGCATGGTTACATGCACAGACTGCCAGATGACAGAGGGGAGGTGGGGAGGGTGGATGGGATAAAAGAAAGTGAAGAGAAAAGCAAAAGAGCATATGTGCATAGTTCATGAATACAAGCAGCAATGTGGTGAGGGTCAGAGGGAAGGCAGGGGAGGGGAGGGTCTGGGCAGAGAGGAGAAGTGGAGGGGGAATAGGGGACATTTGTAATAATGTCAACAATAAAAATAAAATATATAAAATGTTGTGTACATTAAATATAAAATTACCCATATGTTAGCCTAAGTAATTAAATACAAATAAAAAATTGAAAAATAGTAAAAAAAAAGTGACAATAATATCCTTACTTTTATAGACATCATTCATGTAATTACAGGAAAGTTAAGAACTTGAGTTATATAAGGACAGAAAAAGAAAAATTAGCCTGAAAGATAAACAAAAGTACCCGATAAGTATAGAGAAACTATTTTAATTTAGATTTAAGTGATTAAACATTGATTAAAATGTTATGAAATGCTTATTTCACCAATTAAATTAGTAGTAATTTTACAAATAAGAATATTCAAGGCTAGTGAGAGTTTGTAGATATGTCACTTTCACAGTGTGATTGTGAGAATAGAAAGAGTTGTAAACACTGTGGAAAGTAGTGCAATAATGTTTCAATATATTTTAATTTCTGTCTTTTTACCCAATAACTCTTACTTGGTGTGTATATTAAGGACATATCCAAAATATGAAAAATATGTCCATTATAAGAAAGAGTAAGACAGTACATGTAATTGAATGTCTAGCAATAAGGAAATGTTTGATTTGTAGTATATCCAATAAGTAAATAATCATGTAGTCATTAAATAATGTTCATCATATATTTCTAGAAAGAAGAATTTTTAGCCTATATTAAGTGATAATAAAATATTAAAATATATGTTGTAAATGTGTAGAAAAATAGTGGAATGAAAATCTGAAATATTACTAGTAATCTCCATATGCTTTAAAAAATTTTCCTACATCTTTTTATTATTTTCCAAATTTTCTTTGAGTATGTGTTAGTTTATATCATATATTAATATTTAAAATTGCAAAGGAGAAATTGTTTTATTTCTGTTAAAACCATCTCAGTGCATGTACTTATTCATGCATTTAATGAACAAATATTGACAGTATCTACTATATGCAAGGGACCCTTCTACAACCTGAAGTTGATGTTGTAAACAGGATACATATAAGTCTGCTTTATAGGGCTTACATTCAGTGTAGCAAGAAAACAAACATCACAGTTTTATTGGAGTAAAGAATGGAAAAGATGAACAGGCATGACTCAGAGGTTGAGCATTGACCTAGGATCCAGGAGATCATGGTTCAATTCCCGCTCAGAGCACATGCCCAGGTTGTGGGCTCTGGGGCATGCAGGAGGCAGCTGATCAATGACGACTCTCTCATCATTGATGTTTCTATCTCTCTCTCCCTCTCCCTTCTTTTGCCTGAAATCAATAAAGATATATTAAGGGGGAGAGAGAGAGAGCAAAAAATAACAGCGTTAGTTTTAAGATCTTTATGGGTTTAGGAATTTTGCTGTTATATCAGCTATAATGGAAGTGGTCCAATAGAATAGGAGAAATGGATAGTGCAGAAGAAAGCATTCCAGAGAAAAAGAGGGTGAATACAGAGCACAAATCAAGGGAATAAGCTTTGATACAAGAGGAGGAGGTTCTTTCAGCGAAAGGGCAGAATGACAGAAAACAGGTCCAGGCCATAAAAAATTTGTAGCTGTAACATTGGGAAAACAAGATGACTCAAATCAATTTATTTTTTTGTCGATGAAGACTAATGCAACTACACAAAATAAGCATGTCAGGACAGGTGTCTGGATGAAAGAATAAATTAATATGGGAAATTTGATGAAAGGGAAGAGTTTGTGAAGTAGTTTGTCTTGGAAAGTAGAAAGTAACCTCTCCAGGGAAATGTAACCAATATTGCTGGGAACTTGATTTATAAAGTATATACTCTTTGCCTGAGTGTACGACTTTCCTCAAGCTAATTTAGCTGCTCTTCAGATGTAGATAAATGTCTTCAAGATCATTGGGATTTAGCCAAACTATGGAGTATTGCCCTTCCCGACATTTATATTAACAGTAACCCTCATCAATAAGAGGGTCACTTACTAAGCAGATGATTACCTAATAACATGTGCTTGTCCAAATACTCAAGAGAATTGTGAGGAGATGGCCAATGAAACAGTGGCTACCTTGGAGAACTTTCTCCAAAAGCAGTGATTTCTCAACAATTTTAAAGATCATGCTAGTTGTTAAGAAAAAAGAAACACGTGCCAGATAGACCAATGCATTTTAATTTAACAGAGTACAAAAGGTTCACTGATGTTTCAGATTCAACATTGCAGCTAACCTTTAAGAAACAACCACTTGTTGACTTTTGCTGTAGTATCAAAGAAGAATATTCACAATTATGTGAAGTGGTTTTTAGAACACCTTTCCACTTTTAGCAGGAAAAAAAAAAAAAAAAGATGTACTGAAAAGACAGTAGCAAAAGACCATGATTAAAAAATCACTCGAGGAAGTCTGAAACAGTGCTCTTTCTAATTGCCTCCCTTTACACGTTCTCTTGATAAGTCTTGCATGCTAGAAGTTTATTCTGTTTATGTTGGGCACTGTTTCTCTACTTATGCTAGGCAGAATTCAGGGTCAGGAGATAAATAACTCAGAAGAAAGAGGAGGGTGTGTATGTAGCTAACCCTATTTGACATTATAAGTATCCAAATACATGTGAGAATAAAGTGTATGGGAGTGTAGGAATTATTGAATCTGTCTCATAGCAGTAGAGAAAATTACCATTAATATTAGTGCTTCTATGTTTTCTTGACTCAAAACCACTAAATAACATCTTTTAAGTAAAAAAAACCAACCACCCAAAACATTGTGAAAAGAAAATAAATGAAATCTATTCATGTACCTTAACTGTCGAGCTAGATTGGCATAAAAAGTAACCATGTTATCAGAATGAAGGACGCTGAATCATGGTACTAAATGAACAAGAAAAAAAAAAAACAAACACCTTGGTTAAATCACTTGATAAATGTTCATGCTTTTGTACTTATGACGCTGGATAGTAGACATTTAACAGTTATACCTATCTCTCGTTCGATCCCTTTGACTTCTGAATGATTTTGTAGAACACTCACAGATCTTCCTCCTCCATCTGTGTCAGTCTTCCTCCTGCTGCCATAGCCCTAGGAGTCTGACAGGAGAAAGGGAAGGGGCGCAATGGGTGCCCGAAAGTGTGCATTCAGAACCCACTCAACTTGAAAACAATTCACTCTACTGCTCAGCTATTCCATGCAACACAGATTCAAAGTACCTACAACAGAAGCACAAGTAAAGGACATTTTTCAACCATTTTGTCATTTAGAAGCATGTTTATATGTGGACTGTACATATTTGTTTTTTATTTTACTTTTGAAAATGTACTAGCCTTAACTGCAATATCACTCACTGTCGTGTTACAGCACTGGGCCAACGCCAAGACAGGACTTAGAAAGGTTCCCATTACCTGCTCATTGTTCAAAATTCTTTCCTTGTATGTTTCTAAAACGTGTTAGACACAATTGCTGGTGATCCAAAGACTAACATGTACTCAGTCATGCAGAGTCTGCAGAGGGTATTATATTTGAAGTGCTTCACATCACACTGACAAGAAGGAAAAAAGGGGCAGAAAATCCCAAGCAGAGGATACAGTATAAAACACAAGAAGCAAGCAAAGAAAGACAACAAAGGAAAGTTAGATATGAAAGAACATATTGTATGTGGTTAAGCTTAGTTTTTTTGTAGAGCTCAGTGGTTCATATAAAAGAAAAATTAAGCCTGGTAACCAAAGACGTTTTTTGCAAGTGAAAGAAGCTACCAGTTGAAATTAAATGGAAAAAAGTGAAGTTATATTTCTACTTTAGAGTGACAACTCTGGAGGAACTATAGACAGTGGATTGGAATAAAAGAAGGCTAGAGGTGGACATGAGGCAGAAATGAGGCAGAGATGGCAATTGTTATTGTCCCATGGGATACTATGAACACCTGGGAGTAAGTGTGACAAAGAGAAGGGGGAAGGTAAGGCATCCTCCAGATGCAGAACCAACAAGACTTGATAAACAGTTGCACATGATGGTTAAGGAGAGATATCAAGAATGTCCATTTGTTGTATCAGGCAAATGAATGAGTAATGACACCATTCACTGAGATACCCAAAATTTTATAAAGAATTTTGCTTTTTAAGTCTTTTATAAAAATACTGGAACTTTTAGGAGAGGTACCACCTTAAGCCCTTATCATTTTTACTTTGCATGTAATTGGTTCCACAGATTAAACATAAAACCCTGCACAGGACCTAGAACAAGCACCAATTTCAGTATTTTGCCTGGGGACAGCCCTGAGTACAAATAACTTGTGTAATTTCCATAATTGGATTTTAATGGGTAAAACTCTCAGGATTTTTTTTTTTTTTTTCCTTTCAGAAGAGTGCCAATATCTCATGTAATACCAATATACCAGTATTAACGGGATGTATTAGGAGAACAGCCTAAGGCTGTTTTCACACATGCAGTTCCAGGGGTGATTACAATATCACTTCTCACATAACTTGGCCAGATACAGCTCCTCTCTGTAGGGCTACATAGATGTCATGCAGCAGGTTACAGCTGACCTATTTGAGCAAATTAGTGGGTAAACATCCTGTGACTATTTCTAACAGAGTGAATATTAGTGTCAGTCTAAATGTTGTTGTTTTTTTACACACAAACTAAAAGATTTTAAAGTAGCCCAGCTTAGATACTATTTGCAAAGCAAAGGGAAAGACCTGCTATTCATGTTTCCCAAATACAATTGTCTTGACAAAATTTACAAGGTACATTTATATAAATAAGAAGAAAAATGCTCATTCATGACTACATGGATTTTCCATGGATATTTATGGCTAAATATATTTATAATTATGGTTTTTACTCAAATTTAATATATAATTCTCGAAAGGTATGAAAAAGGAACAAAATCAACATGTGGGTCTACTGCTGAATAATCAACTTATTCCTTGCCTAAGATGGCACATTTCACTTATTCAATTATTATTTTTTGTTTCCATGGTTTGAAAATAATATACTAATCATGTTTCTGTTTGCTTATGGGCATGATTGAATAATTACTAATGATGATTGCCTTATACATGCATGAAAAAACATTTGATTTTAGTAAATAATGTTCATAGTTTAATATTTAGTCACAGTGAGGTAGAAACCCTCTTGAAACCATACACCGTGATATAACTGTAGGTCTGCTCAGAGGGAAAAAAAAAATTCATGCTTAGCTATAATACAGAGTGCAAACAGGCAGCACTGCAAAGTTATTTGATTTAAAATTCCATTTTATTTTGAAAATTTTCAGTCAGCAATGATACATGAATGTTTATGTATTATTGCTGTAAATACCAATTGACACAAGGATCTGTCTATAATAACTATATCTTTAGATCTTACAGTAAGCAAACAAACAAAAAACCAAAAAAGAAAACAAACCAAACATTAAATTCAGTAAAAAAGAAAACAAGTAAGTATTGAAAGTGTAGAATTAATAAATAAATTATATAGAGGTTCAGGTTTCCATTTACATTTTACAAAAAATATTTATCAGTTGATATTCCCAATTGAAGCCTCAACTTTTAGGTCAATTTTTGCTAATGAACTTGAATGCCACCAAACACTAAGAGATAGATTCTAAATTCTAACTAGAAATAGCACCTACTAGAGTATACTTTTGAAGCTTCTGAAACCAAATGTGTTTAAAAGGTTTTTCTATTTCCTTTGATATTCAACCTTGATCAATTTTCATTTGAAGAGGTAATTGTAAAATCCCAGGAGTCCCTAAAACAACATAATTAGACACTCAACCACAAATTCAAACAAAGTGAATTCCCATTTACCAAAGAAAGTGATGTGAACATCTTGCCTTTTGTCTAAATACATTGATCATTTTAATTACAAATTAAGGGAAAAGTGAAGGGAATCATAGTGTTCAGTATATTGCATATATGTGTATGTGCGTGTATATTTCTTTATGCCTTAAAATGATGTTGATAACAAGCAACAATATCCTAATAAAATATGAATTGCAAATACCGAGTATACATTGGTAATGCATTTTTTATATATATTTTGGATATACATTTAAAAAATTTTCTGTATGTAGAAAGGATATTTATTGTAGGAAAAGAACTATGATACTCTTCCTATTAGGAGAGTGGGATCTAAATTAGTTGACTGTGGAATTGTCTTATGGAGATTATAAAAAGTCTTTATAAACTTAGATAAAATTTATACTTGGGTATTTGTCCTTTGTCCTAGTCCTGGGGTGCCAAGTGGTTATGTATAGGTTGGGGGCTGGGGTGGGAGAGGTGGTGTCACACAGATGTAATGCAAGGACAGCTCTCAGAGGCTTTATCAGTGAATTAACCCAATGTCAACACTTTAATCTAAAAATTGAATCATTGTCTATGTTGGGAATATAGTTCAGTCTTTATAAAGACTAATGTGGAAAAAACAAGATGGTGGCGTAGGTAGCAGCTGCACCAGCTGCCTCCAGCAACCACATCAAAATCACAACTAAAACACAGAACCACCGTCACTCAGAGCCTCCTGAAATCCAGCTGAACAGAAGCCCCACAACCAGGAAACTGAAGAAGCACCGAGACCGATAGGAGGGGGGAGACGCGGGCGGGTCGGGGCTGAATTCCAGAGACACGGCCGCGGGCCCACACCCAGTGCCGTGGTTGAAACCCGGGAGGGAATCTCGGGGTGGAGTTTTCCCAGAGGAGTGAAGGGTCCCAGACCCACAGCAGGCCCCAGCCCAGGGCTCCAGGCCAGGAAGAGACGCCCCCACAACTCCGGGCTGTGAAACCCGCGGGGACTGTCTCTGAGGGTCGCGGAGGCTGCGGGAGCCCCAGCAGCTCCTCTAAAGGGCCGCGCACGGACTCACTCGGACGCTCCCTCTGAGCCCAGCGCCGGGCAGCAGCTTGAAAGGACCCGGGACACTCGGGGGGGAACTAACCTGCCTGAGATCCAGGTGAGAGGCGGAGGGGCGGCTTCCTCCCCGACAGAAGAGCTGACAGAGGCTGTTGCTCCTTTGGCGAGTCCTCCCCGCACACAGCCGGCAGGCAGGCGCCATATTTGAATCACCAGCACCTGACTCACGCCTTTGGCCCCGCCCCGTGATTCCCGGAGGCCCGCCCCTCCCCACCTGCAGCTCATCCAGGCCATTTCCAGGGGCTTTTCGGAACAAGTGGCCTCTCCAGCCTCATGCTTAGGACTCTCCTAAAATCTCTCAAACAAGCAGCAGCTGCCCCATATGGCTTGATAAGCGGCCCCAGGCCTGGCACTAGCGGCAGCTGCATTGGCTCATAGCTGGGCCTCTCCTGGGCTCCTCCAAGGCCAGCACAAGTAGCAGCCAACTACAGTTTGCTGTGTAGCTCATGTTGGGGGGCCCTGGGCAAGGCACTGGCAGAGGCTGCCTTTGCACCTCCCGGGAGGCCCCAGAGACAGTGCACCTGGTGGTCAGACTCGACCACACTGGATTACAACCCTACCACAACCACGAGTGACACACTCAAGGGGCACACTTGGTGAACCAAAGCTCCACTGAAGTAAATCCTGCTCCATAGGGGTGTCTCCAGCACAGCAGCTCTTTGGCTATAGTTGCAGCTGGTCCTCACAGCTGATTGGCCAGGGGGTCAGTTCCTCCCAGGGACACCAACAGTAACCAAGGCTCAACTACAACAGGACAGTGCACACAGCACACACAGGGGAGCACCTGGAAGGCCCAGCTCAGGTGACTGGGGAGGCTGAGCCACTGGACCCTACAGGGCACCTACTACACAAAGCCACTCTACAAATTTCAGGAGACATAGTGGCTCTACCTAATACATAGAAACAAACACCTGGAAGCAGCCAAAATGCAGAGGCAAAGAAACATGTCACAAAGGAAAGAACAGAAGAAATCTCTAGAAGAGGAACTAAATGAAATAGATCCAAGCAAGCTAACAGAGAGTTCAAAATTTTGGTTATAAGGATGTTTAAGCAGATGGTTAGGGAAATAAATGAGAAAATTGATAACATAATAAAGTGCCAATTTGAAATGAAGACTACAGGAACTGAAATGAAGAATAATTTACAGGGAATCAACAGTATAGTAGAGGACACTGAGAATCAAATGAGCAATTTGGAACATGAAGAAACAAAAAACACCCAACCAGAAGAGCAAAAAGAAAAAAGAATCTAGAAATATGAAAATAGTATAAGGAGCCTCTGGGACAACTTCAAGAGGCCCAACTTTCATATTATTGGGGTGCCAGAAGAGGCAGAAAGAGACCAAGGAATTGAAAACCTATTTGAAAAAAATAATTACAGGAAACTTCCCCTACCTGGGGAAAGAAATCGACTTTCAAGTCTAGGAAGCACAGAGGGTCCCAAAGAAGAGGAACCCAAAGAGGCCCACAGCAAGACACATCATAATTAAAATGCCAAAGGTTAAAGACAAAGAGAGAATCTTAAAAGCAGCAAGAGAAAAGCAATTAGTTACCTATAAGGGAGCACCCATATGACTGTCAGCTGATTTCTCAACAGAAACCTTGCAGGCCAGAAGGGAGTGGCAAGAAATATTCAAAGTGATGAAAAACATGGAACTACAACCAAGATTGCTCTACCCAGCAAAGCTATCATTTAGAATTGAAGGTCAAATGAAGAGCTTCACAGATAAGAAAAAGCTAAAGGAGTTCATCACCACCAGACTAGCACTACAGGAAATGTTGAAGGGTCTTTATTAAGAAGAAGCTAATGAATAAAAGAGTCTGATGAACTAAATAGATCCAGAGACATTGAAGCATGTATCAGATGATCATATTTCAGAGGAAAGAGGGAAGGGGGGTGGAGGGTGGGAAGAGATTAACCAAAGAAGTTATATGCATATATGCATAACCCTTGGACACAGTCAATAACAGGGTGAAGGCCTGGGGAGGGGGTGGGAGTGAAGTGGAGGGGGTCAGTTCCTGGGGGAAATGGTATACCTGTAATACTCTCAACAATAAAGATAAATTTTAAAAGTAAAAAAAAATAAAATAAAAAAATAAATAAAAAAGACTAATGCAAGTAGGTTTTTAGTACTCCTCTGGCCGCAACAGTGGACTTTGACTAAGAATAAAGTGGGCCTGAGGATCAGCCCCTGCATACAGGGCACTGTCAGGAGTAAGATCTTTGAAAACACTGACAGGACAAGGAATCAAAGAAAGACATGGCAAATCTACTGCTAAACTCACAGGGTTGTATTCTCTTTTGTTCTTTTTCCCCCATTTCTTTTTTAATTTATCTTTACTGTTGAAAATATTGCAGATGTCCCCTTTTTTCCCCATTAACCCCTCCCATCCTGACCCACTCTCAGCCCCAGGCCTTCACCACATTATTGTCTGTCTCCATGGGTTATACATATATATGCATACAAATTCTTTGGTTAATCCATCCCCACCCCCCCAACCCCCACCTTCCCTCTGAGATTCATCAATCTGTTCCATGCTTCCATGTCACTGAATCTATTTTGTTCATCAGTTTATTATGTTCTTTAGATTCCACATATAAGTGAGATCATGTGATGTCTTTCTCTGCATAATATTCTCCAGGTCCATCCATACTGTCCCAAAGAGTAAGAAACCCTTCTTCTTGACAGCTGCGTAGTATTCCATGGTGTAAATGTCCCGCACCTTTTTCATCCATTCATCTACTGATGGGCACTTGGGCTGTTTCCAGATCTTAGCTATTGTAAATTGTGCTGCTATGAACATAGGGGTGGATATATTCTTTCTGATTAGTGTTTCAGGATTCTTAGGATATATTCCTAGAAGTGGGATCACTGGATCAAAAGGAGCTCCATTTTTAATTTTCTGAGGAACCTCCATACTGTTTTCCATAGTGGCTGCCCCAGTCTGCATTCCCATCAGCAGTGTACTAGGGCTCCCCTTTCTCCACACCCTCGTCAGCATGTGTCATTTGTTGATTTGTTGATGGCAGCTGTTCTGACAGGTGTGGAGTGATACCTCATTGTTTTAATTTGCATCTCTCAGATGATTAGGGATGTTGAGCATTTTTTCATGTCTCTTGGCCATCTGTATGTCCTCTTTGGAGAAGTGCGTATTCAGGTCCTTTGCCCATTTTTCAATTGGGTTGTCTGTCTTCCTCTTGTTGAATCGTATGAGTTCTTTGTACACTTTGGAAATTAGCCCCTTATCAGATACATCCTTAAGAAATATGTTTTCCCATATCATGGAGATCACAATGGCAAGAAATCAACTACAATAAAAACACTAAAAAAACATTTCCCCCATTTCTTCACTATACTATAAAGTTTTCATTAAGATTCAGGAAAAATTATTAGTTCTAATTTGTTCTGTTTAGAGAAAATTAAACCAGTGAGACCTGCAGTAGCAGGGAAAAGCAGATTTGAAAGTGTAACAGGTGACCCAAAGAGATGCCTGGGGCAGCAATCCACAAGAGGTGATAGCACTCTACTAAGGATAGTCTGGGAATTTCCAGCAATAGAAAATTAGATATATCAGAGGAAGGAAGGGATGAAGAAAAAAGGGGTAAGGATTGAAGGAATAAAGGAGGAAAGCATGGATCCTGCTAACTGATAAGAAGGGGACTTTGTGTGAGGACCTGTGTTGTCCAGGTATAAAAAGGAGTGGTGATACCCTGAAACCTGGGGAACTTGAGGTTTTGTAATATAACTTGAAGTTTCATGTGTACTGCAACATTTACCTTTTACCACAGTCAAGGAGACTTCCCTTCTTTAAAAAAAATAAATACAACTGTTCTTCTAAAATCACATGCAATATATAATTTCAATTCAATTACTTTTATTCAAATTGGGACCAATATTGTGCAGGGACATTAACCATAATGAGGAAGAGTGATCTGTAGAGTCACAGTACTAAGAAATGTGCATGAGTGGGAGAGGAAGAGAGAAGGGGTGGTTGGACAAAGGAGACTGACAAATTGTCTTTGCATATTTCTCACATAATACCCAATTCTAACCCTGCTTCTGCATTTATTGAAGGATATGTCAACAGCAGTCATCTGTCTGATTTTCTCTTCTTCACACTGACACATCAATGTCCAGACTGTTGGATAATTTGAGGAAATGAGCCAGCCTCAAGATTTTTATTTTTAAAATTTACTATATTTTTATAATGATCTTCACACTTCAAAATGAAGCACTTCAGCAATTTTTGATTTTTTAAAGTGAAACATTTTAGAGTCAAAGATATATTTCATATGGAAATTGATAATAATTTCTTTTCCTGTAGATGAAATGAAAGAAAACTCTGCAGACTTCACTTCTCTCAGCCCCTTAAATACTCCACTTTTCAGTTGGCACAAACCTGATCTGAAGAGCCCTGAAGGACTGATTTGGATATATTTTTTCTACAAAATGGATTAAAATGCTACACTTAAATTAAAGATGACCACAAATCTGAAAACTTATTTGGAAACTAGATGGCTCACTCCCCAAAACTAAGATACCATTGGCCTGTCTTAGCAGGCCACAGCCACCCAGCAGCTACTTGTCATATACAATGGAGGGGATTGTTCTCACTCTGCCCATGCCACATAAAGATGGTGTAGGAGCTGAGACATTTAGTCTCTCTCTCTCTTTCTTTGTTTTATAACCCAATGTATATATTCTGAACTATAGGTAATTTAAGCTCATTTTCTGTTAGTCTAAATAGGTGCTGCTGTAATAACTTATGTTTATTTTAGAATAAAAGATGTGAGAAAGTATTATCAACCACTTTTTAGGGATTTCCAATTCATTTTTTATTACCAGAGAATTTTAAAATGTCACATAATTCTCTTTTTAAAAAAATCTATCTTGGTATCCACCTGAAAATCCTTTGCATATTGTTGTATATGTAGACATAAAATGTCAAATTAAACAGTGTCTACTACTCTAATCTATCCTGACACGTATGCTAATTGTTTGATTTCTAGGGAAAATGCAGGGACTGTAGATATGTAGAAAGAGATGGATATCTAGGTAATTTGATTTAGTAAAATTATGTCTAATACTGGCTGAAAAAACATATTTTCCAGTGTTCTGCTGTGATGCATGTAACTCTTGTCCTTAATTTTATCATTAGAGTCATTCAGAGTAATTGGTAAAAAAAAATATTTGTGTTACCTGGAAAAGATAATATATTAATCATGTTTTATCATTCAAACCATTAATCACTCATTAAAAAAGGAGAATGCTTATTATTACGTTTTAACCATATTTTCTGTGGGAATACAAATGTTAATAAGCTATGAGAATTGCCCCCAAAGTGCTGTTGGGCTCCTTGGGGGTTAGGGTATGTAGATATGAGAATTCAAGTTGGTAAGGGCATGGCTTTCCAAGTGGTAAGGTAGAGAGCTTCAGTAATAAATGGAAAGCTGAAACTGTCCAGAAGTGGGGTGGAAAATGATCACGTCACAGAGAAGATAAAGGATAGGAAGGATTGTACACACTTGCTCTTTTCTTTTTGCTTTTTTAACCTTCCCATTCTCTGCCAGAAGAAGAAACATTGCTAGGGGGAAAAATACATAAATATTGAATTAAACTTGAAAATACATATTGCATTAATTCTTCTGATTTGACTCACATGATTCTCATATTTTTACTGAGTGGAGTAAAATTAGTATCATTTAAAAATACTCTAATTTATCCTACCTTAAATTTTTGATTGAGTCCCAAGTATAGTGTTTTAAGTGTACTTGATGAGAAACTTCAGGGAAATGAATTGTAGTCACAAGAGTTTTTGAAAATACAAAGAATTTAGTTTATTTATAAAGATAAGGGAGAAGCCTAAACATAACTGAATGTTAGCTATATTTCCATACTCTTATCTTACATGCTATATATGAAGTTGCATTTCTCTATCACTTTACTCAGTAGAGCAAAGGGCTTTCTAACAGCATCCTGAAGTTTTCTTTTGGGTCTTATTGTAGCATATGCTGCTGTGTAAAATAGAGAGTGCATACTTTTGGGAAAACTGCATATATTACTATTTAGTTTTAGATAACTGCATTAATTAAAGATGTAGCTCTATTAGGAACGAGAGGTTAAGTTTTTATACAAATTTGTGTTCATTTACTGTAGACTCTGACCTATTGTTCTACTTATAACACATTAACTTGTATATAAAGATGGTTATCTCATTACTAATTTAGTAACAAATCTGGAAGCCTTTCCCTTTGCAAAAGTGATCTTCAAAAGCAAACCATAGGTGATTCTAATATATTTTACTTATATTATTAATTTTAAAAAGATAGCACAATTTCTCATGCTTTCATAGATTTATAACAATCAATGTTTAGTGGTCCTTCCATTTAGAAATATATTTGTTTTATGTACACCAAACTTTGCTATTCAAAATTCAATTCAATTTTCTTTCATTTCTTCCTCAAAGAAAATGAATTTTATCAGTCACCAATTTAATAAA
Organism: Miniopterus schreibersii; assembly: GCF_964146895.1. Lineage (NCBI taxonomy): Eukaryota > Metazoa > Chordata > Mammalia > Chiroptera > Miniopteridae > Miniopterus > Miniopterus schreibersii. The sequence continues at coordinate 45,725,109 of NC_138107.1, forward strand.
ATCATTTCAGAACTGCTTGTAGAGTGTAATTAGGCTTTTCCCTTTTCAGATTCAGTAATACAATCAGCAGTGAGAGTTCAAACCCTGAGCCGCAAGCAAAAGTTTTAGAAAGAACTCCTTCTACTTTATTAACTATAAAATAATTAGCAGTTAAGGAAAGTGGCAACCAGGGGCTATGAGGGCTAATGGTGAAGGGAGTTATTTTCTTTTCATTTCATTATTATAAGAATGATCTTTGAACCAAGGAAACTAGTAAGGATCAATATGCCATGAAAATATAAAATATTAATAAAATCTCACAAAACATTTATTTTTAGCTAAGAAGTTTTGCTCTGCTCTTTTAGTTGAGGACTTCGTTGGGCTTCTCTTCTGGAAAAAATCTGCATAAAGGGCGGGGATGACATGTCAATAGTCTCTAAATTACGCTGCAATACCATCTTCAACTCTACGGTCTTTCTCTTGATTTCAGAAATCTGAAAAATGGACAACTAACATGCAAAGAGAATCATTTGATGCCTAATTCTACCAAACCTGAGAGAACTTTCCAGGTTTATAGCACCAGCCTGCTTTTTCAGTCTTAGCTAACTGTCCATCTCAGTGGTCAGCTAGATGTTTCAAGACGCCCCATTGCTCGTCATATCCCACCAGGCCCTTCTGCTTCTGTTTCATGCTTCCACACTATCTACAGAGCCCCGTAAGCTGATGCCTGTGAGATGGACAGACTAGAACAACAAAGTCTTGTAGAAACTTTTAAACACGAACATTAATTCTTCTTTAGTCAGGCACAACAATTACAGGGATAATGTTTCTTTTGCTATTTTGTCATTTCATTATAAAAATAAAAGAACTACCTATGGAGAGAATTAGTTTTTAACACAAAATATAGTGATTTCTTATGAATGAGTCATACATCTTTAAGACAATTTTCGTCTTCTCATGTCACTATTTATAATGTCAGATGTATCACTCAAAAATTCCAGCACCACAGTATTGAAGTAATGATGGTTTTTCAGTGCTTAACCCTATTGTCATACATAACAATGACAAAATCAAGAAGGCAAATGTCTTTTTTTTCTTTGTTTATCTCTTTACATTAATATTCTTGATGACTCTCAGTAGTAAATTTGAGCTTCAGTGATGATATTCTATCTTAATAATCTATAACTTACTTTTTTGAGTTTTTATTTTTATTTAGTTATTTATTTAATTTATCTTTATTGGTGAAAGTCAATTTTTTTTTTTTTTAAATCCTCACCTAAGGATATTGTTTCCATTGCTTTTCAGAGCAAGTGGAAGGGAGAGAGAGGGAGAAAGACATCGATGGGAGAGAAGACACATCAATGAGTTGCCTCCCACATGGTCCCCGACCAGGGCTGGGCAGTGAGCCTACAACCAAGGTAGGTGCCCTTGGCTGGAATCAAACCCAAGACTCTTCAGTCTGTGGGCCTACGCTCTAACCGCTGAGACAAACTGTCCAGGGCTATTCACTTTTGTTTTTGAAATTGTCTCACATTTATGACTACTGCCTATTATCATTATTATTATTATTATTATTGTTAGCATTGTGGCCTTGATTAATAATTTCCCAACCCCTGGCTCTTCTCTAATGTCTCAAGTATTTTTTTCTCTAATCTGTTTATAAAATCCAATATACTTTAATTGAAAGCAGGGGTAAATGCAACAACTTCCTTTATTGACATTTGTTGCACTAATTATTATTGAGTTCTACTATGCAGTAAATAATTGTTGGCAAACATAAAGATAAATATCTCTTTGACTTTTCTCATTAATACTTATATTTTAGTGTAATTAAAATGAAATACATAAAGAAGATAAGTGATATAATAGAAATGAAATGGCAGAGCATAGGAGGGAGCAACTAATTTTGCCTCTGTGAGTTAGAGAAGCATTTGAGTTTTGGAAGGAGAAAACTGTATCTCTAGGAAGTGAGAGTTTTGGGAAGGAGCAGGAGAAGGCAAAGGTAAAAGTAATGCACGTTAGTGTATGGATTTTTACAATGATCTTGGTACTGCTTAGAGGCCAATGATTTCCTAGTGAAATATGTTCTGAACTGTTGAAATTGCCAGATGCCTGCATTTTAATAGACGATGAGAGGCAGAATTGAGATGTGCTTTATACTATTGACTACTAGACTGAATAGAATGCAAAAATAAATAGTTTTCAGTACCAGAATGTTATAATGAGAAGCCAATTTACTCAACACAGATTCTAGCTGTGACTCAGATAATAATTTGCTCACACAAAGGAACTTTGGGTCTTTGGTTTTCAGAACACACCTTTATATATGGTTTTAATATTTAAATTAATCGGTATGCCAAACTAGATTTAAAGAACATTATTGAAAACTATATACACCGCAATATAGTCTACTCTTCTAATAAATATTAATGTTAATATACTCATATAAGAAAAAGTAGTTTTACACAATGAATGTTTTTGCTTATATTTGCAAGTTGGATACTGTTTTGCTATTAGTAACAGCCTGTCTAAAGTTAAGTGCTCTCAGACCTCCCACTCTCTGCCCATTGCTCATGTGTTAGTAAGGGATGTATCAATTTTGTTTTTTGAGGTATCTTTGTTTTCTGCATTGCTGAATCTCTTTAACAACTTACTTTCTCCTAGATTTCACTATTTGTGGGCATATTGTGAGCAGTATTTATCCACTGGTTGTGACTGAAACACAGAGCTAGGTTCAAAGATTCTGTTTAATAACTAATCTCTGCTTGCTACTCTTAATGTTAGAGTGATAGAAATGTATACTTTTCCCCTTTACCTATGCAAGTTTCCAGTCTCTGATCCTTAAGTACTTTAAGGCTGTGCCAAGTATGTGCATTTTAAAGGAAAAAGAGTTGGCACTGAATAATGATGCAATGGGCAACACTGACACAAAATAAAGAATTTAAATTTGAAAAATAAAGCCCATCTGGCAACTGCCAGTACCAACAGAAAGGAATCACAACAAGGAGAACAGGACAAACTCTTCAAAAGAAAAAAAAAAGTGGCAGTTGAATTTGGGGGCTTGTGCTTTCATTCTCATTATATTTCTCTTTGAAGTGGGGGTAGCTCCAGGCAAAGATTTAAATGTTGGAGTGAGCAATATTTTTCCCCGTGGAATGATGCTGACTGAAATCCAAATTCAAGCCCATTGTAATCTCCGCGCGATGCAGCCTACAGAGTGGCAGATTTGTGCAGGATGGTGTCATGCAGATGTAGGGTAGTAATGATGCTACGCCATAAAGCTGAAGAAAGCATTGAGGGGTGTTCAAAACTACCAGTTTCAACCCTAGTTTGAAATACAGTAGAAATAAATTCAGCTGGAGAAATGATTGTGCCTGGAGGAAAATAACAGAATATAATATTAGAATATTTCATGGTCAAATGGATCCTGAAACCAAGTTAGGCTAAAAAAGAGCTGGATTAATAATAGAAATCAGACTTGGTATGTAATAGAAAGGACACAGGGCATTGGAAAATGTGATTATTTGCAATATCTGATCTTATCGATAACTTATTCAGACTGCATGCCTAAGTGTAGGGAAAATGTTGATAAATTAGAAGACAGTGAGGGAAAAAAAGAAAAACAAAAACAATTAAGAAAGGAGAATTGCTTTTTTGAAAAATTATCTTCTCAAAAACTTTAATGAGAAGATATTACTTAAGTTCTTGAAGTATGAGAGAAATTTTATATAAAAGAGTCAAAATCTATATAATTAAGAATAAAGAGAAGGCTGTGTAAACAATAGGCAAAAATAAGTTATTAGGTTGACCTTATAATAGGGAGATTGTGTTGGATGATTTTATAAAATCCTTAAGGGAAGAAGCCTGAGATTTGTCGTTTGAAACTGTATTTAGAATACTTGTCTAACTCCTCATGTCATTTCACCAACATTGGGTTGGGGACGGCATTTAGACAAATCACAAGGCAAAAGATTGAAGATTTTTTCTTTCAAACTCATTTTTTCACTCATTCAGTGAATATTAAGTAACAACCATAAGCCAAGTATCAACATCATAATAATGACTGCTTTAATAAAAGTTCAATGTCAAGGTTACATATAAGGCCATTCGTGTTTTTGTTGCTGTTTTTATTTTGTTTTGTTTTAATATGATTTTACTGACTTCAGAGAGAGGAAGGGAGAGAGAGAGAAACATCAGTGATGAGAGTCATTGATGGGCTGCCTCCTGCACACCCCCTGCTGGGAACTGAGCCCGCAAAGCGGGCATGTGACCTGCCCGGGAATCGAACGGTGGCCTCCTGGATCCTAGGTCAATGCTCAACCTCTGAGTCATGCTGGCTTGGCTGTTGCTGTTTTTTTGACACTAGAATTAAGCATTAAAAATGCTATTGTTTTCCCTTTGAGAATGTCAAATAATGAGCTATGAATTTAAATAGAATTTTATACCATTAAAGCCAGAAAAATGCTTTCTGGTTTTTGTTTTAGTTTCAGTATGAGTTATTTTAAGGATGCTTTAATATAAAAAGCCTGGCATAGAATCAGCCTCAAATTTCAGTGTTAGCTATTGTCTTTAATTAGATGTTTTAAGCACATACATATTGAGGTAAAATTGCATAGAGTCTAAGATGCCAACACTTTGATATAAAAAAGATCCATGGGGAATGAAAAGCAATTCTTCTAAGAAAAAACAAAACAAACAAAAAAACCCTGTTAAAACAAGAGTAATTGTGTACATTTTTAATCTTAAATGAGAAAAAAAGCATAGATAGCAATACGTTTTTTAAGTGTATTATTTTAATTTATAAAACAAATATAAACAAAAATACATATTACATATCTGTATAGTATTGTGACCTTTATGCTTACCTAATTGCTTAGGTAAAAAGACTTGAAAGTCTATATAAATTAAGAATCAATCACATTATTATTAAACTTTAACATTGTGTGTATTTCTTTATAAGTTAGCTATTAAGGTAACAACATACTCCAACTATTTTGCTTACATTCTTTGAAAAAATATCCAGGATTTTTTTAAATGAATTCCTTTTTTGTTATAATTATGCCATACATAAATATGCCAATATTTAAATTTTCCTCTTCACCTCTATTGCACATATCTAAATTCAGCAATTCTTTCACTCAGCAACTATTTATTTAGTGTAATTGCCTGGTAGTCTTATTTTTAGTTATTAAAGATGGAAATAAGGCAACAATTTGCCCTTATAAAGCTTACATTTTAATGAGGGAGAGAAAGCAAATAGATAAAAAAATGTTTTATATAATGTCAGGTATTGATAAATTTATGAAAGCACTAAAACAAGGTGAGACATAGAATGTGATGGCAATAGACAATGAAAGGATGGAGAATTTTAGATAAGGGTTCTTGGGGAAGCTTGCTGAGAAGGTGACATTTAAGCAGATGCTAAAATAAAATATGACTAGAGTACAACAAATGAGGGAATGGGAAAAGGTAGGAGAGGGTGTTCACAGGTCAGAAAAGAGTCAGATTATGTTCAGAGTGTGGGTTTTGTTATGATTGTGATGGAAAGACATTAGCTTCTCTTGAACACAGGAGTGACAAGATCTGATTCATATTTTTAAATTCTCACCCTATAACCTATTTTAATTTGTTTGGTAAGAACTGACAATGAATTGGCATAGAAGGGCAGCAATGAAAGGGAGGAAAAACTTCCAGGTTTGGGATACATATTGAAGGTAAAGCTAAGAGAACACACTAGTACAGGGCAGAGTAGAAATGAATGATTCCCATTTTTATAGGCTGTGCAAATTGATGAACATTGGTGCCATTCTTTAACACAAAAAATGTTGGAAATCAGCAGGTGTGAAAAACTAAGGATGTGTTGCTAATTAGGGTATGTTATGTCTGAGGTAATTATTAGTCTATGAAGACTATAGGTACAGAGACAGAGTTGGAGGGCTCAAAATATGGATTTGTGAATTCTCTAAGCACCATCTCACACCCAACTTCAGCTGCAGCTGCTGTGGTCAGTTCCCTCAAGCTTAAATTCAACTGGGTCTTTATAAATGTTGTCCTTATATATTTTGCCTCTGAGGGTAAACTTCAACCGATTTGTGTGTGGGGGGTGGGGGGTGGAAAGGGGTGGCTAGTGAGTAAATGTTCCAGCCACTCATCCTTTAGGCAGATATTTCTGAAAGTATGCTGAGTATGTATTTCTGAAGGTCCAAAGCAACTGGGCTTTGTTGCCCTGTGGTGGTTAATTCTACCTGTAAACTTAGTTAAGCCACAGTACTCAGATATTTGGTCACACCTCAATCTAAACTTCACTGATTTTGGTGCCCAGAGTGGTTCCAGAGGAACAGAATCTTAAGGATTAGTTTTCAAAATTAGCTCTGAGGTTTCTGCAATTGCTTCTCTAACTTCATTAGATTGAAAAGCACTATGCTTCTATTTCCAGTAGTACAGAGAGGACTAATAATTCACGGTGAGTTATTAGAGATACACGTAATATCACCATGAGATACTGCTCATCTAGAGTATAAGAGGCATTCTGGGTTAGGTATCTGTAGAGAGGCTGAGGCTCAGAGCAATGGGGTCTGCCGCTGACTAATCTTGGGCTGCTGCAGGACCAAAGGCACAGGAGCCTTCCTCCAAGCTGGCAGTGCAGCCAGGGAGGCTGGCCTCAGTGCTCTCAGGACCTCAGGTTTGCAATATGCACAGGGAGAATGGAGGGATCAGTGGCTGTTTAGCCTTGCTTGCTCCCTGAAATTAATGATGGGTGGGTCATCTAAATCCCACAGCTTCAGGCTTAGAGTCCAGTGGCCAGAGCGCCATACCTTCCCTGGCCTCAGCCTCAATTTCACTTTGTTGTTATCCTTAAAACTCCCTGTACCTTGCAAAAAAGGTTTTGTTTTCTAATTGCTTCATTTAGTGAATGGGTAATATTATGGCAATGATAACAAAAGTAAAGAAAGTAAGTCATGTTAAGTGAAATAAGCCAGTCAGAGAAAGACAAGTGCCATGCGGTTTCACGCATATGTGGGGTAATGAACAAGATTAACTAACAAGCTATAGAGTGACAGACTCTTAGACAGAGAGCAGGGTGACAGCTGCCATGGGGGAGGGGGGCTGGGGGAGGGGGTGGGCGGATTGAGAGAAAAAGGAAAAAACCCTCATAGACACAGGCAACAGTGTGGCAATTGCCAGGGGGGAGGGGGGATAAATGATGATGGACAGAGACTTCCCTTAGGGTGGTAGGTACAGAACAGAGTGTACAGGTGATGTGCTGTAGCACAGTGTCACCCTCATAAATTCAATAAATAGGATAAAAAATAATAAAAGAAAGTCACACAAGAGTCCCACCATCTAAAACATAACTTTTGTTTTCTTTGTTCTGACCCTATGGTCCTATATATCTCTTAAAGGAAAAAAATTGTATAGAAATAAGTTATACATAAATATACACATAATTCATATATACATACAATATATAATTATATATAAATATATGTGTGTTTGTGTGCATGTGTATCAGCTTAAAATACACTGAATGAGATCAAATAGCCAAATGTAAAACGTTAACATCAAGTCAAAGTTAAGAGCAATGAATGACGTTGGGAGTCCGGCCAACCCGCTACTGAGTTCCCACCCAGACAGAGCGCTGAGCCACAGAGTTCTTCCTACTGTTCCGAAAAATGGAGGTAATGCCTCAGGGCGTTGTTGTTAAGATTAAGTGAAATAACAAAAGTAAGGCACCTGGCACAATGCCTGGCAAGTACGAACTTCTCAAAAAATGATAGCTATTATCTTTGTAAGAGAACAAGCAAATATACTAGCCAATAGGGCTGGTAGGCTTGCTCCAAGTGAATACGCTATTTAGTTCATGCTTGTCGGTGAAAGTAATAACTAATAATTAAGAAAACAATCCGTTCATCAAAAGAGTAGAATTTCTTCCTAGTACCTATATTTAAAGGAATTTATCTTGTGGGGCCTCATACAAAAGGCACATACATGGTGTCATGAAGTGTGTTCACCAGTTTTGAAGAAAATATAACAAGCCATTTTCGATTCAACTATCAGTAAAAGCTAAGAGTATGCTATTAAGACATAAAAAAGAGCATTAGAGACAGGCTTTAGGTGGGCATGTATATGACATCTTCAGACATTCTTGTCAAATTATTCTTAAGGCTTTAGTTTCACATGTGAAATGGGAACAGTGGTTTCTTTCTCCCACTGTCAGAATTAAAAAGTAATTAGAAACCTGGCACATAGGATGCGCTCACTAAAATGTTGTATTATCAAGGCTATCATTATGGCTTTATTTGATTGATTATGTTTAATTTATTGTTATCAGTTAAACAATACTTATTAACCATCAAAATGTTCCAGGCAGGAGTATTCTGGTCATGGAAGTTCAATGGTCAGGAGCACTAATATCTCTGTTGTCTTATAGCTTAACTTCTGCATTGGATTTAAAAAAAAAAAAAAAAAAGCTTGAAAGAAACTTGAAAACACTGTATATATTTTATAAGAATAAGACCAAAAGCATTTCTGGTGAGAAAAAATAATGGGCTTGACTTGATTGGAGTGGAGGGAATCTATTAGGAAGTAATGGGTAGGAAAAAGTGGGGGGTTGGTTGATTACTCACTGAGTCAAAAGATTTAAATCCTAAGAGTTTTAGAGAGTGACTTGTGGTTTTCTTAGGAGAGATTAACTTTCTTAGTAAGTGATTAACTTGTTGCCTTATAGGACTTTATGGGATGCCAGAGTTGTGTGGCCATCTCTCAGTATTGTGTGGCCATCTCTCAGTATTTTGAAATCAGGAAATATTTTCACTTAGTTTATTCTCAGTTCTCAGAATCTAGCTTCATGTTTCTTTACTCCTTAAAATAGAAACTCGGACAGCCATATCTGATCTCGGTGTAATAACCTATTTAAGATTCCAAGTTTAAAATACCAGATGTCCCCTATAATTTGAAAAAAGCCATAATTTTATTCATTGACAGTGACCTATAACTTGTCCTCCAAACTAAATTTCTTTCTTTGTTCATTTATATTATTTTAAATGATTCAAGCATTGGGGTTTGAATAATTATGAAGTAGCATGATTTCAATTATTTCACATAGTAATCATAATATCAATTTGACTTTATTATGCTTAAATATGAACATTATATTAATTCAGAATAACACCAAAAAATCTTATACTCTAATATAAATGGCCCAGTAACATGCCTTTGAATACTGAGTTTTTTAGGTTTATTTGTTGAAACCCAAACTTAATCCATAAAGAAATGAGGAAAAGAAAGAAAAATGAGGGTGAAAAGTAGTGTTGGGTAATATAACAGATTGTTGTGTTGAACTTGAACAAAAAGGGTACTAATTACTGTATCAAATATTCTGATCTTTGTCACAAACTGTAACATTAGAAACCACAACAATCCCTAGTGTCAGCCTTCATCTGCACTTGACTTTTCAATCACTATATTAGCATATTTTACATTTATTTGATGAAAACTCTTGCATTTCTTTTCTCAAGTGACCTCTGCATTTTTTTTCAATAAGGCAGAAATTATTATGAAAACTGAATTCCACTTGTCTTTTATGAAGTGGACTTTTTATTTGCATCAGAGGGAAGCTTTTGCATGTAGGGAATTTTGGGGATTTTATTACTTTATTTCTGTATTTTGTCATAAGACTTGCATCAGCCTAGTTGTATTTTTATTTCATCTTCATTTGAAATTTATAATATCCAAGCAACAAATGTTTTCTTAGAGTTTAGATTTTCTGTAATTCACACTCTATGGCCTCCAGTATTCAGAGGACAGTGAGGATAAGGCACTAAGAGCTGCACTATAGAGCTATTCAGTACATTGTCAGGTCTTCACATTGGATTCCATGTGAGTAGCCCCATTTGTGAATCTCTAGATACTTATAAATAATAATGGAAAGCTTATTTGTTCCTAAATACTAGGCAAATTACTAAGTATTGCTCTCATTTCTGTACAGTTAATTATCAATTCTAGTGACTGACATTACTTTGAGTAAGAATTTATATTTTATTTCACATGCATTAAACATATTTACTACAGAACTTAAAAAATCAGTAAAATATATTAAATATAGTCATTCTATTTCAAACAATTAAAAATCAATTCTGTGGTAGTAAGTAGAAATTAAACAGGTTTCTTTTCAACAGTAATCTAGATATTAGTTTTATAGGACTTGATTTTTGTAATCCTTACAATCTCCTTGTAACAGTGTTTTGTGTTCTACTCAGTAACTGACATTATTATTTATCATTTACCATATTCTTTTGTCTACTCTTTATAGCTGTTGCTTTTATAATGTATCACAATAACACTAATAATCAGAGATTACTCCTGATCTTCCTGCATTGCCTGCCTAAATTGAACACATGGGCACTGTGATGGACACACAGATGGGCTTGAGGTTATCAACAGCCATCTGATATTTGGAAGTTTTCACACAGAACCTCTGTGCAGCACTGAGAGATTTAGAACATTTAGAACTATTCTAAGGTAATTCTGAGCTGTAACCCAAATAATATTTCATAAACATATTTAAAATAGTTAACTAGAATCTTTTCTTTTTAATCTCCAAGAATTATGCCATAATCTCTTCTCAGGCAAACAGAATTAAAGATTTTAAAATTTGCTCATGATTTTCAACATGCTTCATATTTATTGTTCTTAAAATTGTTACCAAAAACATAATCCCTTACTGTTATTTCTCATTGAATTTTCAGTCCTGAAATGGAAATGGTGATTTTTTTTTAAGGTAGTCAAATCTTCACACAGTCCTTCACCAAATGACTCAAAATTTGAAATATATTATCTGAAACAAATCCTTTCTAATATGCAAGGGTAGGTCGATGGGATATATTTATTAATGCTTGAATGCAGATTTAACTCTGCAAGGTTAAGTGACAAGGTTAAGTGTCCCATTTTGCAGCCCTTTTCCACCTGGTGAGTGTTCAGGCTTTCTTAATGATAGGATTAAATATGGTTTCTAGCTACAAACAGTTGTTTGTTGTTCCCTGTAGGTTAGCCTCTATACTCGGTGCTTATCGCAAACAGAGAGGAAATAACTTTCTGGGCCTTTTGTGAGTCTTTGCAAATTCACAGACTTTAGGGAAATCATATTTTCTGGAGGGAAATGAGGCATGACCAATCACACAGAACGTGAGAAAATCCCTTGATAGATGACCTTTGCCACATGTAAAAGAAACTGTTCAGTGGCTGAGGTTTCATGGATTTCATGCATGGAAATCAGATTTTCTGGCCACCAGTGCTGTTCAGTAAATAAATAATCCATCATTGTGTCAAACAGTTGAAACATGGAGATACTGCCCTTCCTATCTGAATAGACGTTTAGAGACAGTAACTTATGTAAACGGTTTGCACGTCAGCAGTTATGTGAGGAGTGTTCTAGTTTTCACTATGCAAAGCAAAAACCGCTTCGCTTTGGTGATGTTAAGCTAACAGTGAGAATGTTCACCTGATTCTGCTTATACTTATGAATCTACTGGTGTGTGGTGAAGGCCACAGGATGAGAGTTCCCTTAGGAGGCAGTTCCAACAACAATATTAACTAAGCCTGTATATTATTTCATTAAAACCAGTAACAACCAACTTTCTTGAGATACGTTGGCATGATTCTCCCTGAATTCTGTTTAATATTTATATTTTAAGTACCTTATGAGTGTTATTACAATAAAGTTGGTTAAAATGATGATCCTCGACATCTAAAGATTATTTTTATTTTCGTTGGGCAAGCCTTATCTACTTGAGGCTATGTTTACCTTTTATTTTTGTTGATTTAATTAGCTTTAGTTTTTCTTATATTTTAATTCTACATTAATATTGGTTTTAGTATATATTCAACTGTAGCAGCAAAATATCACTGTATTTACACACACACACACACACACACACACAACACACACAATTAATTTAGCTCCCAGGTCTGCTTCTACTAATCACTTCAGGTTTCTACTTAGGCTATTTCTGCTAAACAGGAAGAAAAATCTAAGTATTTCAACTGGGTTTTTGGCATTAAATACATTTATGTTGCTTTTCAGCTAATTCCCACACTCACCTTTGTTATTTAAAATACTTTCTTGCTATAATCTCAAATTTCTTCGGCCACAAACAGAGATCCTCTGCCTGGTTTTATCTCCTAGGTATTTGCAAACAATACCTCACTTACTCTCTCAGAGTACAGTGGACATTCCTTAGATTTAATGCTCATTTCTTTCTGCTAAGTCTGCATAACATTTTTAGAAAACCCTCATGAAATTAGTCTGCAAAGTAGGTACAAAATAAGACATATAGAAAAACATCCTGAAAAATGAGAAAATGGGAAAAATTTTGTAAGCATTAGATGTAAAATATCTGTTTTCATTTCAAATGATTTAGTCAACATTTTTATGATGTTTTATTTAAAAAAATATATGCTGTAATTGTGCCCTAATTTAACTTGATTCTGTAAGAAATTAACTTTTAGAAAGATTTTCAGAGATATCTGTCTGATTAGATTTTAGTCATAATAAAAGTTTAACTTACTTTTTAATAAACTATATTATGACAAAGATTGTACTGTTTTTAATTTGGCACCTGTCTAAACTCTGTAGTCCTTAGACATTTTTTGTTTAGAGGTTTAATTACTAAGAGAAAAAAAAGGGGAACCCAAACAGTCTGAAATTGTTATTGCACCTACCAAGTAAATTAATAGAAAAAAATGACTTTAACAATTTATAAACCAGAAACCAAAGAAGCCTTTATATATATTCTTGTTTCTATTCTAAAACAAATTAATCATCAGATACTTTTTTTTAATTTCTTAAAATGAAACAAATAATTTGAGTATTTCTAAGAAAATATGTAGTTCAGGATAGTCATTCATCAACAATATTTGTTCTACATGTATCATCATTTAAAAAAATCAGTGTTTGAGTATCACTTGAATTATGATGTATTTTTAATCTATAATTCATTTGCCACAGAAAAGATTTATTTCCAGGAAGCACAAAGTAAATTGAAAATACTACAAGAGTTTGAGTCAATGCACATTTATTACTCCCAGGCTAATCTAGGCTCAATATTGTACTTATGCACATTTCCGAGTTTACAGTTACTTCTTTAAGTTAAAACAATTATATATATATATGTACATATATATCATACTAATATATATATAGTACTAAACTATGTTACAGTACATTTAAATGTTTTTGTTTCCTCAATTTTCATTGTATAACTATTCCATGTTAATTGTTCAAAATTAGAAAAACACACACAAAAAGACATTAGCACAATTAACAATGTGATCAATGTTATCTATGCACTTTTGGATGTTTTCAGTGGTTATAACTGAATAAAGGTAGGAAGAAACCAGTGTCATTTTATGCATACTATTCTGTATCTTGTGTAACTTTTTTCCACTTAATTATATATGGTAAATATCCACAGACATAATTATATATGGTAAATATCTTGCCATATCCACAGTCATAAATGTATGATGAAACTAGATGAAGCCTTCAAAGTGCAATCAGGAAAACAGAAGCCATTCTAGGAAACTAGAAAGAGATGAAAGAAATTACAGGGTTAAGTGCTGCTCCGTGGGCAGGGAGAGTAAAGACCAGTAAGGCCACTCAGTCAATCAGGAAGTGAGAGGGTTGTGAAGAGCCTGCAGCCAGCGATTGCAGCCATAGTTCAATATCAAAAAGAGGGGTTTTGAAGAGGATGTCTAGAGGCACCTGAATGCTGCCAAAGACCTTACCGGTGCCTTCGCACTGAAGTGGGTGGTCTTTGGGTGGGGCCTCCCAAGACACAGGATGCCTGTGTACAGCTGCTTCTACAAAGCAAGTGTTTTCCTCTCTTGCCTTCAAAATCTAACTTGAAGCAGTACTGGAAAGAATAATGGGAAATAAGCTTCTAGTTTCTCCATCGAGATGATGGAGGCAGCAGAGGTGAAGTTGAGTTGACAAAGAAAGTTAAAAATAGTCACCACTGGCCCTGGCTGGTGTGGCTCAGTAGGTTGAGCATCATTCTGTGTAGTTAAAGGTTTCCAGTTAGATTCCTGGTCAGGACACATGCCCAGGTTTTGTGTCTGATCCCAGCAAGAGGCAGCCAATTGATGTTTCTCTCTCACATTGATGTTTATCTCTCTCCCTCTCCCTTTCTCTCTCTAAAATCAATTTTAAAAAATAGGTACCAGTTATCTTTAAAAAAAAAAGTCACCACTGTTTTAATGGATTTACATAATTTTCTTGGTTAATAAAATTTTTTAAAATATTGGTTCCAATTTTTCTAATTTAACTGTTATATATATAATATATATTATATATATATACATATAAATGATATAACAAAATCTAGAAAAACATTAATAGAGAATATAAATTATTTAAGGAAATAAAAACTTGACTTTTAAAAGAAATGCATGATAAACCCCATTTTTATTTTGGGTTTAGAATTATGAATGTGAATCTAAATAATTACCAAATTTCAATAATTCATTATTTTATATATCCATTTATCCAAAACTGGCTTTAGTCAATCTATGCTGTGGAGAATAGTGTAAAAAAGTACTTTGAGAGATGAAAATATAAAAGTATGAAATGCTTCCTCTCTCTGATGGCCTGCAGGCTGATAGCTCCTACTATAGATATATTGATTAACTTAGAGGGGTTCATCTCGATGTTTGAGCAGCCCCCTTTTCAGCTAAGAGATGGGGAAATATGCACAAAGTACTGACTTTTTCAAGATTCACTGGAGATTCCACAACTGGACTCAGATCAGTGGGAGTTAATGCAACAACCAACCATGAGCAAAGGGATTGAGTTAAATTTCACACTCTTCCTAGGAACCCCTTTAGATGCCTACCTATCTATGGCCAGCACCCACCCTTTATCTTGCCCTTCCTCCTTCCAGTAATAATAAAAGATGCCTGGATTCCAGACTCTCTTAAGATGGATTTGAGAATTAGTTTTTCCAACTTCTTGAGATAGGCCTTTCTGATCAATTAACCTTTCCTAGCTCCAGACTCTGATCTTTTGAATATTGGCTATTGGCTTTTCTTTTGAAGCATCAGGCATGGAAACTTTGGTCCTGTAACAAAAAGTGTGTTTTAAGATAAAGCCACTGTGATCCAGATATTTATAATCAAGTTGGTGAGATATGACATAGTTTACCATTTAAAGTAATAATAATAATTGCCCGGCCAGGCATGACTCAGTGGTTGAGCATCAACCTAGGATCCAGGAGATCGCGGTTTGATTCCCAGACAGGGCACATGCCTGGGTTGCAGGCTGATCTCTGGTAGGGGGCATGCAGGAGGCAGCCGATCAATGACTCTCTCATCATTGATGTTTCTCTCTCTCTCTCGTTCTCTCTCCCTTCTCTCTGAAATCAATATGTATTAAAAGAAATAATAAAGCAATAACATAATAATAAAAACTCAAGGCAGGCTATGTGGCTAAATATATCAATTTTTAAAATTTGCAATAATGATATTTCAGGTACAAAAATATTCCCAAATGCAGGGAATATTTGGTGTAGAAGCTGCAGGGACTGTAGCTGAACACAGTATCAGCCAATATACAGACTTAAGTAAGCATTGTTAAAAAAAGACAACAAGCTCCAAATGGAAAAGCTTATGCCAACTAAGCCCCGTATCACCAAACCCAGGCTTAACTTAATTACAGTTGTGGCTGTCCCAGAAATCGAATTTTAAATCAATCAATCAGCAATCACTTGATTAGCATTAGTTAGAAAATTTGCCTGACAGAACCCCCCCATTCCTAAAGGAAGTCAATGCAATAACCAATCCGCTTTTTTGCCAGTATAATTTCCCTGTTTCTACTCTCATCTGCCTATGAAAGTCTTTTGTTTGGTGCAGCTCTTTAGAACTCCAAATAGCACAAAAACTAGAATTAGAATTGGAACCTGAAGAGGAGACAGATAAGATAGATAATTGAGTAGATTTTTGCTTAAATAACTCAAAATTTTTAATAAGCCTTAGTTTATCTTTTAATGGTATTAATTATATTTTTGGATAAAAAATTCTCCGTTTTATGTAGGAAAAAATCCAGAGTAAAACTTTGATAAGCACGTCAAAGGAAAAATGTCTTCTCATTTTAAGAAAACAAACTAGAAATATTTTTTATAAAGCATTTAATTACCATATTTTGTTATTCAGTGTCCTATTCTATATATTGTTAACCCATAACTTACCTAACATTTCAAAATGACTTTTGAAAGAATTACATGGAAAGAAGCTTAGATAGTCAATAATAGAGAAATGTTCATCTTATACATCTTAGAAAAGTGGATGCTAGTTTCTAAAGATATTTAAATGAGAGAGAGCTATGAATGTGCACTTAGAATTTTGTATTTCAAATGTCATATGGATGCAGCCCTTACAGTCACTAATGTCAGTTTTACTCTAAAGTTTACTTATATTTGCAGGAGTTTTCTCCCTAAAAAATGCAGTTTCCCTCTTGCTTTGGGTATATAGATTTTTATTTTTATTTTTTAGAAAAAGTCCATTTTTTTTTTCTCTTTTGATATAACACCAAAATACAGATATCTTTAAACACTGACTATATAATCCTCAGCATAAGAAGCAATCCCTTCATTTAAAATAAATAAATAAATAAGGAAGAGTCTGTATCCTACACCCTGGAGAAATCCTGTGTGGTTTGATACCCAAGAAGAAAAGCCTTTGAAATGAACCAAGTGTCACATTATTGAAAATGTAGCTGCACAGATTAACTTTTTTCACTCTGAGTTGGCTTACAAAGCTTCAAATGCCCAGAAATCTCCTAAACCAGACCATTTAGGAATCTAAATAAGCTTGCACGGTTTTAAGCTTTCCGACTTTGAATGTTACCTTTGAAGTTTTGCCAGAACCTGACTGCAGAAGAGTTGCTTTTAAACTGCATTCATGACACTGGAATTAGTGTTGGATGTTCAATATGCCTAATAATGATTTTGACCGTGCTAACAATAGACAGCTATCACATATGGTACCTCAGAATTAATAACACTCCAAAGATAAGATGTGTAACATACTGGCTCCAATATTTATTTATTTTTTGTTTTTACACACTGGTCTTTGGACACTGTCCAGTTTAAAGAGCCGACTGCTTTAATGGCACCTGGCATTGGTCCATGGGTAACAGAGCATGGGGGAAGGAGGAAAGAAAGGACTATATAAATGGGTGAATTATAAACATCCTAATACATCATATTCCTTTTCTTTTCTTCTTCATTTTTTATTTATTTTATTTTATATTTTGTTAGCTGATAAAAAAAATAATTTTTGTTCAGCAAAGTCTGGACAAAACTCCACTGCAAAGTGTTTGTTTTTTGTTTTTGTTTTTTTCCAACTTCTAACTAAGATCAATTCTAATTCCAGAAATTTCTCTGGACATATGCATAAGTAAATTTCCCTTCATAGCAAGCAGATAATGACAAAGACTTTTTAATATCAACATACACACTTCATTTTAATTTGAAGATTTTCGTGTTTTCACTCATATTTGGCCTCTTGTGCCAAACAGTTAGCCAAGTTACGTATGCAAAACGGGAAAGTTCCCGAAGAAGATTAAAAGTGCTACTCTAGCGACAGGCGAAGAGGAAAGCCGCTGATGTAGGAAACGTCTTAGTGGCCTGGACAGAAGAGCACTCCAACCATAACATCCCCTTCGGCTGAAGCCTAATCCAGAGAAATGCCCGAACACTCTTCAATTTTATGGAGGCTGAGGGAGTGAGAAAGCTGGAGAACAAAAGTTTGAAGCTAGCAGAGATTAGTTCACACTGTTAAAGTGGAGGAAAACAACAACTCCATAACATAAAGGTGCAAGGCCTGGTGTAGAAGCTGCAGTAAGTTATCCAGATCTAGCTAAGATAATTCATCAAAGTGGCAACACTAAACAACAGATTTTTAAGGTAAACAGTCCTATAATGGAAGAAGATGCCATCTAGGGCTTTTGTAGCTAGAGAGAAGTCAATGCCCTGCTTCAAAACTTCAGAGAAAACCTGACTCTCTTGTTAGGGGCTAATGAAGCTGCTGACTGTATATTGAAGCCAGTGCTCATGTGCCATTCTAAAATTCCTAGGGCCTTAAGAATTATGCTAAATCTATTCTGTCTGTGCTGCATAAATGGAATAACAAAACCTGGATGTTAGCCCATCTATTTACAACATGGTTTACTAAATATTTTAGACCCAGCGTTAAGATCTACTGCTCAGAAAAAAAATATTCCTTTCAAAATATCACTGCCCATTGACAATGCACCTGGTCACCCAAGAGCTCTGATGCAGATGTCCAACAGGGTTAATGTTTTTTTCATATCTGCTAGAATAATGTTCATTCTGAAGACCATGGATTAAAGAGTAATTTTGACTTTGAAGTTTTATTGTTAAAAAACACATGACATTTTGGTGCTTGCCTCAGCAGCACATATACTAAAAAAATAAATTTTGTAAGGATATAGCTACCTTAAAAGATAGTCATTCCTCTTATGGATCTGGGCAAAGTAAATTGAAAACTTTAAGGATTAACCATTCTAAGTGTTACTAAGAACTTTAATGATTCATGGGAATAGGTCAAAATATCAACATTAACAGGTGTTTGGAATAAATGATTCTAACCCTCATGGATGATTTTGAGTGGCTCAAGAATTTGGTGAAGGAAGTACCTGAAAATGTGGTAGAAACAGCACAAAAACTAGAATTAGAATTGGAACCTGAAAAGGAGACAGAATTGCTTCAATCTTATGATACAACTTTAATGGATGAGGAGTTTTTATGGATAATCAAAGAAAGTGATTTCTAGGGATGGAATATACTCCTGGTGAAGATGTTGTGATGTGAAGACTGTTAAAATGACAACAACGGAATATCACACAAACTTAGTTGATAAAGCAGTGGAAGGGTTTGAGAGGATTGACTCCAATTTTGAAAAATGTTATACTCTGGGTAAAATGCTATCAAACAGTATTGCATGCTACAAAATAAATTGATCATGAAAGGAAGAGTTAATTGATGTAGTAAACTTCCTTATTTTCTTACTGTAAGAAATTGCCATGGCCACCTCAGCCCTCAGCAACCAGAATGTTGATCGGTCAGCAGCCACCAACAAAGGCAAGTCCCTCTACCAGCAAAATGATTACAACTCACTGAAGGCTCAGATGCTGGTTAGCATTTTTTAGCAGTAAAGTATTTTTAATTAAGTTTATAAATTGGTTTTTATACATATTAGACTTAATAGACTACAGTATAGTGTAAACCATTTATATATAGGAGGAAAAAATTGTGTAATTTGCTTCACTGTGTTGTCTGGAACTGAACCCCCAGTATCTGAGGTATGCTTATGAAGAGCATCTCTTACCTGTAGAACAATTTAAGCCACCTGGAACTTATATGCATATATGTATAACCCAGGGATATAGACAATAGTGCAGTAAAGGCCTGGGGGGTGTGGGTGTGAGGTTGAAGGGGGGCAATGGGGAAAAAAGTGGGACTTCTGCAATATTTTCAACATAAAGATACATTTTTTAAAAAGAAATAATGCAAAAAATTAACCAAATTCTATTAAAACGCTGAACCAAAGGTCCAAGAATTTCTATGCATCCCAAGCACGAGAAGTACAAACTAAACTATGCCAAGAAATTGTAATCAAATTGCTTAAAACCAGGAATGCATGAAAAAATCCTAAAGACTCCAGAGAAAAAAACCCAACATATATAGAAGAATACACATAAGTTTAATAAGAGCTTTCCCACTGGGAAAAAATAGTCAAAGGAGATAATAAAGAAATAGTTAAATTATTGAAAAGAAAAAAATTTAACCCAGAATTCGATACCATTGTAAAATATCTTTTTTAAAATGAAGGCAAAATGGGGACATTTTTTAGACATACAAAATCTAACACATTTTATCTCCAGTAGACCTACAAGTACACAGATATTAAAGAAAGTCCTTCAGCTAGAAAAAAAATGTGATACTAAATGGAGATATAAATCTACACAAAGGAAAAAAAAGTTACTGGAAATATTAACCACATGAACAAATATGTAAGAAATATTTATTATTTAAATATCTTTAAAAATTAATATTGTTTTAGTGTGGGTTCATAATATTAAATACACAATGTATGGAAATGACAACATAAAAGTTGAGGGTTCTTCTATATGTGAAATGTGATGATATCAATTGAAAGTTGACTCTGATAATTTAAACACAAATACTATAAACCCTAAAACAATCATTAAAATAACAGAACACAATTTATAACTAATAAATAATAAAGGAGGATGATAAAAATTGAAGAAAATAATTTAAATGAAGCACAAAAATGGAAAAAGAGAGCAAAGAACATATTAGATAGAAAACCAATAGCAAGATAATAGATTTAAAACTTACTATATCAATAATCACATGGAAAGTAAATGATTCAACCACTTCCAATAAAAGTCAGAGAGAGAAGGGAGCAAGACCCAACTATTTGCTACTTACAAGAAACACACTTTAAGTATAAAAGCACAAATAGAGTATAAGTTATAGACCAGGACAAGATACACCACACTAACATTAGTTAAAATAAAGCTGAATTGGAATGAGCTATATTAATTTCAGAAAAATAGATATCAGACCAAAGAAGTTTACCAAGACGAAAAATAATTTTTTCATGTGATAAAAGGGGTTAGGGCATCTGGGGCACATAATGCTAAATGTTCATGCTCCTCATAATAGAGTTTCAACATGCATGAAGCAAAAATTACTGGATTGAATGAAAGAGACAAATGCACCATTTGTAGTCAGAGATTTCACTACCAATCTGTCATTACATGATAAAACAAGGAGACTGAAAATCAGTAAGAGTATAGAAGACTTGAACTAACTTGAACTGAATGATATTTAAGGAACATTCGAACCAGGAACATCAGAATTACAAACTCATTACAAGTGCACATAGAAAATGTAGCAAAATAGATATAATTACTTGCTGTAAAAAAACTCTTAAGATATTCAAATGTAATTAAATTATGCCAACTAAATTATGCCAATATCTCTGGAAAATCATCAAATATTTGAAAATCAAATACTGTACTTCTAAGCAACCCATGGAATAAAAACATATATATCATTTGAGGGGGCTATGAAAACTACCCCATCTTGGGTTAAAGTAGGGAGAGGGGGCTGAAGCACTTCCCACATGGGTTGCATGTATTGTCTTCCAGCTATGGATCTAGAAAGCTGGCATTAACCTAAAAAAAAAAATGACATTTCTTTTTTAATAAAAATACTTAATATGACCCTTCACATTCTCACATGTAATTAAATCATCTGTTTATAACAGATATTATTGTGACATTAAAAAACAGAAAAATAAGATATCCTGAGACACAAAGTCAGGAGCCTATTATCAAGCTGAAATGGAAGATACTGAGTTTTTTATTTCTATAGTTTAATATTTTCAAAACCTTTCTCAGCTACATGTATGTAAACAAATCTAGAATTATGAAAGCTGTAAAGATAGGAAATGACAATGCTCCATAAAAAAGATGAAAATCACTATCCTACCAGTTAAATATTAGCCAGCTGGGTAATCTTGTTTAATTCTATAAAGAGGTAAAAAACACAGATACCTGGCAGCCACCAACAGAGAAAGAGAGTTTGAATAATCTGTATACGCCATAAAATCTATTCGCCTGTTGAAAGTATTTGATCTCCCAATTTTTTTAAATTGATTTTGAGAGAGAGAGACAGAGAGAGAGAGAAATAAATTTGTTGTTCCACTTATTTATGTATTCATTGATTGATTTTTTTTAATGTGCTCTGACTGAGGATTGAACCCACAATTTTGGAGTATGGGGATGACACTCTAACCAATTGAGCTACTAGGCCAGGGCCTATTCTTCCAATCTTAAATTTGCTTCCCATTACACTTTCTTCATTAATATTGAAAGGAGAAAAATACTGAGATTATATATTTTTCTAACATCTCCACCACTAATTACTTTCTCTAAAATTTTCTGCATATAAGAAAGAAACACACAGCCAATATTTACAATATTTCTTCTCAGAGTACGACATTCAACTTCAGGAGTCACCAATACATATGGTTTTAAGGAAATAAATATTTGAAAACAAGCAACCTCAGTTTCCAATCACAAGCAATATAAATATTTGGCACCTTAACTTACCTTTAAAATAATTATGTAGTAATGTGGAGTATGAGAAATTGAAATGAATAAATAAATATGAAAATAAACAAGTAAATACCCAGAATAAATAGATTTTATATACACCTCTTCTTCCCACACACAACACAGAGGCATATTTCCATTTTCTGTTGCCATCCCTTAATTAACCTCATGACGCTATTAATCCATTTCAGCCTTGCCGCAATTATTTTTAACCTTCAGAGTTATAACTGGGTGTCATTATGCTTTTAAAAAAGTTATTTCTTAGAATATTTTCAAGTCTCCTATTATTAAGATTAATTTATAAGTGGGAATTTAAAAACATATTTTGGGTTTAGGCAGCAAAACTGATATTTCAAATATCATTCTACACTTAAAATTAAATCTTTTACCAGTGAAAAGACAGTGCCCTTAAAGTGCCTTATATTTCTTGAAACCTTCTAATATAAAAGTGTATCTCTAATATATCTCCTATATATCTCCTTAATTCTTGGGAGTCTTAAATTACATTTTGCCCCATTGGGCACAAAAACCAAAACCACTTCTAATTTTCAAAATTATCGTGTTTAATATGAGATAACTAAAATTTATCTATGGTCCTTGGAAAAGTTTTATATTATATATACAACACAGCAAACATTCCTAAAGAAAACAACAACAAAACCCTCACTTTAGACATTGTTGGGTGTCAAGTCTTATCTTGAATTTGCCATGAATGAACTTTTCCTGTGCTGTTACCTATTAAACGCTTCTATCTCATTCTCTTACACACTGAACATTTGTCATCCCTCTTTTATTTGTTTGTTCTCTTATGCAAATCTGTGCATTGGTTCTTAAGATTTTATACATTTTTTGTTGGAAAATGAATTTCCCAGCAAAGTGCTTATATTTGCTTAATCCAGTTATTTAACTCCCAAGAACCCTGCTCATGTTCTCAATGCTGTGGTTATGAAATTTGACATTAGGTTTATTTTTTATTTTTAATCTTTTTTTTTAATATATTTTTACTGGTTTCAGAGAGAGGAAAGGAGAGGGAGAGAGAGAGATGGAACATCAATGATGAGAGAGTCGTTGATCGAGCCCTCAACCCGGGCATGTGCTCCGAAGGTGAATCGAACCCAGATCGCCTGGATCCTAGGAGGACACTCAACCGCTAAACCACCCCCGGCCAGGCTAGGTTTATGTTTTTGATTCTACAAAAATTTCCACATATTTGTTCCTGCATTCTTATGGGAAGTTTATATAAAAAATTATAGGCAATGATATTATCATTGTCCCCAAATGCTACGAGGCTCCACTGCTGTCATTTTGGACTCACCCGCTGAGTTAGAAATACTTATGCTTTCACAAATGCCTTTCCTGCCATCCAAATGGTCACAGCTGCTACAGTAACAAATGCAACCCATCTTCAATACCCATCTCTCTAAACACTCAAAGAGTAATATTTGAACAAAGAATGAAAGGGGTAAAATAACATACAGCCTTTTTATATTCTTAGAATGAGTTCTATTAGCCATAACTTAAGAGTTTACAATGGAATGGAAAAAGTCAAAATTAGTCTTTAATATAATTTTTTCTCTATATGAATATTATTATTATATTTAATCTCTGAGATTTTCATCTCTGCTTTAGTAGGGCATTCTTAACCGAAATAATTGAATTTGGTTTTGAGAAGTGCCACTAGCATCTGTTAAGCAAACTACAAGTTTAGCAAATTTTCTATCAAGCCTATGATTTATTATGTAACCTCGACATTCTTTAATATTACTTCAATTTTTTTCTTTTTGCAATTCGACCTCTCAATTGCATTGTCATATGTGTTTCCTGCTCTCTCAAAGGGAGGTGATCTAGATTAATGAGTTTGAACTCCACAGATTAAAGCTCTATAAGTAGCAATCATTTTTTCAATTGGTGTTATTTCACTATTTCAATTTTCTGAAGTCACTCGGGACTCGTAGTAACCTAGAGGGATGACAAACAATAAGATTAAACTAGAAGAGCCATGATGTAAATTCTCACACAACCTTCAGAAATATATGAGTATCAATTTCATTAGGATTAAACCAAATATGAGCTGACTGCTACCAAGGCAAAAAGACAATTTGTTCTTTAAAGGATCTTTCAAAGCTCTGTCCCTAAGGCTTGCCCTCTAACTAAAATCATGCCCAGGAGATAAATGGAAGCCAGAGATATACATTCCAGGGAAGCACAGAATATTTGCTAAAATTTAATCAAAGAAAATCGGACTTCTTTTTTGAGAGCATTGAGATGGTACTGGTGATGCACGAATCTATGAGGGCAGTGTTACAATGACTGTAACAGTCACCACAGAATACGAATTTGTTAAAACTGAACATGTGCCCCCCCAAATGTAGGCAGAATGTTTTGGGGAATAAAATGAACAAATGCAATAATTAAAATACCCTATAATAATATTACACATTACTGCAAGTATATAAATATTCTTTATAATAATACATATACATTTTAGAGAAAAAACTTCAGAACTGAGGTTTTCATCATCTGTAGTCAAAACTTCCAAGTGCTGAAACCCTGTTCTCTTATGATAGTAGTATAGGAATGATAATAAGAAGACAAAACTGGTAACATTCTCCTAAGTAACTACAATCATTTGTACAATGTAATTGTGAATGGAAAAAAAGCATGTGTCTTTAAAAATATACCATTAATAACTAGTAATATTTAGCATATGCTTACTACACTACAAGCACATACTAAGTGCTTTACATACATGCTCCCATTTCAACCTCACAACAAAATTTTGATCTCACCCTCACAGCAGTGAAGTGCAGAAACACATTTCTTAAAATTGTTTGATATTTACTGAAATTTGATCAAAGGGAAATTTGACTACTTTTTTATTACAACATTGAACAATACATTTTTTCTTATTACACTAAAATAATTTTACTCTCTTCCTTATGAGTATATATTAGAAGGGTTAAAGAATTAACCCACAATTGCAGGGCTAATAAGAACGGTGTAGCAAATATTTGAATGGAGACAATCTGACTAGAGATATAAGCTTTTTAAAGAATATGTTTTTATTGATATTTTAGAGAGAGAGAAGAAGAGAGAGGGAGGGAGAGCAAAACATAGATCCTACAACACCTCCTACTTGGGACCAAGCCTGCAACCCAGGCATGTGCCCTGACGGGAACTGAACCAGGGACCCCTCAGTGCATGGGACAATGCTTAACCAACTGAGTTGCACCTGCTAGGGTGAGATATAAGTTCTTAACCAGCATATGATCTGACCATGTGGATGTTCATTACAATAAAAATGCTCTGAACAATTATTTGGCCAATATTCTCAAGGTAATAATGAAGGAAAGATGCTATTAAAGGCTTTTAAAGCACAGTCTCTGGGTCACAATTGACCATTTGTTGTGCCCTTGGGGTATTAATATTATTCATATCAAATCATAAACATTTATTTTATAATATACTACATACTGCAGATTCCAGAAATCTACTGCTGGGGAAAAGCAAAGTATACAAAAAGAAATAAAATAAAATACAGATTCAATATTTAAGTAACAGTAAAACTGCAATAAAAGCACTTTAAAGAGAAACTGTAGAGTTAATTCCCCATTGAATGATACAACAAATTTAATATTATTCATAAACTGAAGAGAATTCATCAGGTAAGTTTGACAAGAAAAGAATTTACATAAAAGATAGAAATGCACAATATTTGCAAAGTGAGAGGGATATTATTCATAGCAAGAGAAGCTGCATATGACAATATGTAACACACAATAAAACATATAATAGAGCACATTTATTTAGGTATGGTCTATGGATTGTTTTGAACTGTAGAAAAAAACACACACAACATAAATGGTTAACATTGCTTTACAAAGGTACTTTTGACTTAAAGAAAGTATGGAAAAAAATATAGTGTTAGAGAGTGTGTTGGAATCTCAGGCTTTACACAGACAACAGAAACAGAAAAAATACACTGAATTTGATTCCCACTTGTCTCTTGTAAAGATCTGATCTGTTAACACAAATTCAAAAATATAAATTGCTAGGCAGTATAATGATAATTCCTCTCAGAAGCCTACAACACACACACACACACACACACCCCACAAAACAAGTTTTGATGCTTGCATGGAGTTAACTGTCACACAAATAGAGGCATTTTCTAGACTACCAAAAGTAAGACATAGAAGTACACCATCATGGAGGAAAGATGTATAAACCAAGCTTTAAAAGGATGGAATGATTTTGAGTAACGAATAATGAATTGGAAAATAAACTTTGAGAGTGTAGTGTAACCTGCTAAAGTTAATAATACTAATATAATTCGTTAAGCACATACCTGTTGGACATCTTCTCTTGCATACCAACAAGCTGGATTTCAGGAGCATACAGATTGATATTCAAAGATCCCTGTCCTGAAGTAGTTTATAATTTAATTATAGAAATAGGCATACATTGCCTAAAAACAGAGGGTTATTAGAACAATGAGAATATCCTGTATAACAGCATTACGATGGATATGTATCAATCAACATCAACAGTAAACCATAATGTAAATTACGGAGTTTTGGTGATTATGATGTATCAAGTCAAATCTGAACACTGTTCTAATACTTATAATAGTAGGAATAGATTGGTTTGGAGGTGACTTTTGGACTTCATCTAAAATTGATATACAGGTTTATTGCAGTTCCTAATGACATTCCAGAAACAGTTTTTGTAGATATAGACAATATTATCCTAAAGTTTGTATGCAAGGCAAAGAAACTAGAACAGTTGAAGAAATTTTGAAAAAGAAAAACAAAGTGGGGCCGTGCTGAGTAGCTCAGTTGGTTAGAGCATCGTTCTGATGCACTAAGGTTGTGGGTTTGATCCCCAGTCAGGGCACATACAAGAACCAATCAATGAATGCATAAATAAGTGGAACAACAAATCAATGTTTCTCTCTCCCTCAAATCAATCAATTAAAAAACAAACAAACAAAGTGGGAGGAATCGGTGCACTTGATTTCAATTCAAAACATAGCTACACTAATAAAGACCCTGTGGTACTGCTGCAGCTTATTTATTTTTGAACTGAAGTTTGTTCAGTTCATCAATAGAAACATTGTTTCTTTAACTTTTTAGGTCAATACATGCTATTTGCTGAATTATAAGAGCCAATTATTTGCTATCAAGTATCATTTTATTAGTCACTGCCAATGTCTTTCTAAACATAAAATAAACTCATATTTTAAGAAAAATGTGAAGATAAGTATGTTGTAAATCACCTATTTATGAGGATAGAAGAGGTTATAGGTAAGATGCTTTGACAGGCCCTTCAACTGTACAAAGAATGGATTAACATAAACCATAATAGCAAAATACTTTTGAGTTTACAATAGTTAAAAAAATAAAACAGGAAAAGGCTCTTTATAAAAGCATGAACACAGCTTTAAAAAACCTTCCCACTTTCTTCTGCAGAAAACATAAATTATATACTTTGCAACCAGCTGTAATGGTAGGCATAGGCAGCTGGTCCAATTTACTGTATAGTACTATTGTACATATTGTTTGATGCACAAATTACTTATAATTTCTAGGAGTGCATCTTTGCAGTTGGATATTTTTAAGCAGCACGCCAGCGACTTGAAAAGTTGTAGACTCTTAGAGAGCCTATTCTAAAGAGGCTTCACCAATGCTGAGTGGGGTTTTTCACATCATGGTTTACAATGGTCTATTTCACATACTCAAAAAAGTAAATGGAAATGCATAGACTTCAAAAAAAAGGACTTGGACAAATTTTGATGATGTTGTGTGCTGATTCTTTAAGTTAAATATTTTAGCTGCGTCCGTTGCAGAAGTATATCTGCCCATCCAAAATCTGCCATCATCATAATCAGGAAAAGGAATCAACACTTCAGAGAGCATTGAACTTGGATCAAGCACACTGGTGAAATTTCATGATTTTGAGCATAGAGTTATTAAAAGAAAACTTTTCAGTTTCTAAAACCAAAGAGGAAAAGCAAGCACCCAGATTAAAATCAAAAGGTCACTTTACCCACTGTGAAATTGTAAGGAGGCTGGAAGAAGCCTTTTTCCAGACTATCTGAGTTTGTCCTTTCATATGTCTCAATGTGTATAATCAAGAGGAGGGACGGGTAAAAATCCCCTTTCCTTGTCATTGCACGGCACGTGCCCCAGGATGACTTCCTCTGTTAGTGTAAACCCTGTGTGTCAGGGCTTTTACAGGCCCTTAACCAGCGTGCATGTTGCTCTTTCTATAAAACACTACCCCGACTTATTTCCTCCTAAAAATGTGGGCTCCACTTTGCTGACACGCTAGCTTCTCTATTACAGTCATGTATCCCTTAATAATGGGGATACATTCTAGAAATGCACTGTTAGGAGATTTGTTGGTATTTGAACATCACAGAGTGTACTTACACAAACCCAGATGGTATAGCCCATTACACACCTAGGCTAACCAGAATAGTCTATTGCTCCTAGGATGTAAACCTATATAGCATGTTATTGTACTGAATACTATATATAGCCAACTGAAACACAGGGGTAACTGTGTATCTAAACATATCTAAATATAGGAAAGGTGCAGTAAAAACATGGTATAACAGGTTAAAAAAATAGTGCACATGTATAGGGAGGGCACTTACCATGGATGGAGTTTGCAAGACTGGAAGTTATTCTGGGGGAGTCAGTGAGTGAGTGGTTAGTGAATGTGCAGACCTAGGAAATTACTGTACACTATCATAGGCTTTATAAACATTGTAGTGTAACTTAGTTAACTTAGTGTAACTTAGGTAACTTAGTGTAACTTAGTGTAACTTAGGTTACACTAAATGTATAAAAATTATATTTCATTCTTTAGTAATAAATTAACCTTAGGTTAATGTAAACTTTTTACTTTGTAAGCTTTAAGTTTTTTTAAACTTTTACTCTTTTATCATTACACTTAGCTTAAAATACAAACACATTGTACAGCTGTACAAAATTTTTTTCTTTTTTTTCTTATTATATGTGTTTTTTTTTTTACTTTAAAATTTTTTCGTTTAATTTTTTTACTTTTGAAACGTTTTAGTTAAAAACTAAGACACAAACACACACATCAGCATAGGCCTACACAGGGTCAAGATCAGCAATATCACTGCCTTCCACCTCCACATCTTGTCCCACTGGAATGTCTTCAGAGACAATAACACCCATGGAGCTGTCATCTCCTATGAGAACAACGCCTTCTTCTGCAACACCTCCCGCGGGACCTGCCTGAGGCTCTTCTTGTGGAGGTGTCACTCTTTTCATAAATATGTCCATGGTGGTATGCTTGTTTGTTTTTAATCATGTATTTGCTTGTAAGCAGATAATTTACCATGAACATTTCTCTGTTAATGAAAACCTTTCAGTATTGGGGTCTATAGTTTCAAACATTTTAAGGAGCTTGTTGAGGTCTCCTAATGATTCTAACCCCTTCAATGTGAATTTTCTTGGGGGGTCCTTCTTTTTCTCCCCCAGCAGTTTTCTTTTCCCCTGCCTTTTCTGCAGTTCTGCATTCTTATTTCAGTCCCAACAACTCCTCATTAATCAGTTCCTCAGCAACCACTTGTAAGAGCACATCAACGCTATTCGCATCCACACTGAGGTTAAAATTGCTTGCCATGTATAACACAGCCTCAATACCGGCAACCTCTTCATCCTTGGCAAATTCTTTGGAGGTATGGGCTATGATGTCACTAGGCAATAGGAATATTTTTAGCTCCATTACAATCGAACAAAACCACCATTGTATATGAGGTCTATTGTTGACCCCAATGCTATAATGTGTTGCATGACAGTATGTCCACAAATATTTGTGTCCTTATTGTGCTCCTGGGATGATAGTTACAGATGATATGTCAAAAATCAAATTGTAAAAGTTCTGTAAACAATGAATGGATTCTAAGTGGTTAAAAATAGTCTCTTCCCTCAACGTTTTCTTCACCAAATTTTGCTTTGAAAATCTGAGTAGGCTTAAATAAGGGTTATAACACTGTAGACCTCTTCCATTAACCCTGGCCTTGTGTTCTAATTACTTTATCTTTACCTTATATTTTGTGCATTCATAAAGCACATCCTTCAGGCACTGCCATTAGCTTTATCTTTACTCCTTTTCAGGAGGTTCTTAATCGCACTGTACAGGGATAGAAATATAGAATACATCTACATAGTTACATACAAGTATATAGATATTGTGATTGACTTAACCTTTTTTATTAAGTTTCAATGATATTTTACATACCACTTCATGACTCATAGATTGCTATTTCTAGTATAGACCTTTCTCCAAGCCTCAGATCCACAGACTAAGTTGTACGCATGGCCTCTCGATTTGAGTGTATGATGACATTTTAAATTCAATTGAGCCTATAAACTCTGCCTCTCAGCCCCCAGATCACTCATCCTCCTAATTTTAATATATCAGGGAGCACAACTACCAAACATCTAGTTTTCTAGGTCAAAAAATTGGACATTACCCTGTATTTGTTTGCTAGGGTTGTCAAAATAAAGTTCCGCAAATAAGGTGGCTTAAATAAAGGTTTATCTTCTCATAATGCTGGAAGAAATAAGTCAAAGATCAAGGTGTTGGTAGGGTTGACTTTGTCTGAGGTCCCTTTCCATGGCTTGTGAATGACTTTTTTTTCTGGTATCTTCATAAAATCTTACCTCTGTACCCGTGTCCAAATTTTCTTTTCTTAAAAAGAAACCAGTCATAATGGATTAGGACCAACCCTAATGGCCTCAATTTAACTTGAGTAACTCATTAAAGACCCGCTCCCCAAGCACACTCACATTCTGAGGGAGTGGCTGTTAAGACATCAAATTGAATTTGACATAATTCATTCTTACTCTCTCCCGCATTCTTAATCCCCGATCTTCAATCAATCACCAGGCCCTGTTGATTCTACTTATTAAATATGTCTCTAATATGCCTACTTTTCTCTGTCACACTGCATTAATCTAATATATGACAGCACTAGGCTTCACTTAGATTTCTGCAAAGACTCCTAGTCTCATCCTGCTCCAGGCACTTGTCCATATGACACCTAGAATCTTTCTGAAATCCAGATCTGATTCAATTACAATAAGAACTGTAGCAAATAGTGTCACAAGCTCAGCTGAGCTTCCATGTGTCAGACGAGCTTGTTGAAAAAGAGGCCAAAAATGAAAATGATAAGACTTCAGTAATTTACTGCCTTGGTATAAGCAATAGACTAAGACGCTGACTTCCCTGTTCCATTTTCCCCCAGGGAAGCATGCATCAGTCGAGTGCTAAGGACAGATCAGGGCAGATGCAGGTTTGTCTCACTCGACAGCCATGAACAAAAAGCTCCAACAGTTTTATAGATGCTGAGGCTGGAGTGAGGGTGAAGAGGATGCCTAGGAGCGGATGAGCACTGGATACTGAGTCAGAGTGGGGCGAAGCGTGTCATGGCTCCCCTTCCTCTCCTCTCCTCTGTAAGGAGGTCTCAGCAGAGTGTCTGAAGGGGACCTCTGCTCTGCTCGGGGCTTCCAGGTAGACAGCAAGGAACGAGATGCCTAGACCAGAAGTGCAAATGCTCCCAAAAGCAGGACCTGACTTGTGGACTGCAACTCCCTCCCTTGAGAGCAATTGCAATGTTCTGGCTATGCACCAAGTCTGCAAGGGCGTGTGTGTGTGTGTGTGTGTGTGTGTGTGTGTGTGTGTGTGTGTGAGGGATAGAGGGCAGCTTTACCTCATGAGGGCTGAAAGGTAAAGCCTTTGCAACTGCTTATTGTAATGCCTACAAAATAGACCTTACTTCCCTCAATTAAATTTGGCATGTACATTTTGTGGATTTTGTATGTCTTAAATACACTAATAAAATATTCTTTTAGAGCATCAACTTGGACATACGAAGCGATCAATACATGTTAGCGATTGTTACATTCAAGATCATTATTATTATCACTTTCAAGTGGAACATAACTAAAAATGTGCTTCTTAAAACCAATTTAATCACCTTATAGTTTCAGCATATATATCTATATCTATATCTATATATATATATCCATATATATATGTTTCTGAAAACAATTTAGAATAATAATAAAAGAATAAGTGGTCATAATATAGTACAAATTATCCTTAATTCCTTACTAAGGTGAAGCAACATAGGTAAATATTTCTATATAGAAAATAAATTGCCTATGAGAATACTAATTTATAAACACTAAATTATGCTAAGCAGACATGTTTTTCTGTCTTAACTATAGCAAACATGTAAAGAATTTATCTTTTCTCTCAATATATAAAAAGATCATCAAGCACCATTTTGTGACTTGAATCAAAATATGTTAGTATACCAAATATAAATCATAAAATTACCCCAACAATTATACTGCTTATCACTGGGTTAGAATGTTCTGTACAAAAATGAGGAAATGATACGCTTGCTCACCTTAGAAGTGAGATCAGTTCCATACTTGGCTGAATATTTAGAGAGATTATTCCATTCCTGAGTTTTGATTATCCTTTTCTTATTTTAAATTTATCATTTATTAACTACAGAGTGGCCTTTACATTAAAGAAGAAAAAAATATTCATTTAGCAAAAATCCTGAAAATAACTTTATTATGTGAGAGAAATATAGAGCAATCCAATAAGTGCATATTGCAATAATATGTCCCCTTGAAACTTCTTGCCAGGTACAATTTCAGAAAAAAAAATTAGAATGAAATCATTATCACTAATGCAGGCCAGTATTTATTTAAAATGATATATAAAAAATTTGAGATTGTTTCTAAGTGTACATTGGCAGATTCCCTAGATTTGTGATTAATCTAAAGTTTGGTGAAACCTAGGAACCCTGAATGGCATCGGCTTATGCCATCAGTAATGGCTGGGTTTTATTAACCTAATATTATGATTGAAAATGTATACCATGATTCTGCCCATCTGACCCTTATATAGAAGTTGTTTTGTATGCTTTAAGAGTGGACATTAGAATTGTTGCTTTAAAGTCACAATTGAATTAATGTGATTTTAACTTTATTCCTAAAAATAAATTTCAAAGAGCAAGCTACATTTCACTATTGACAATCTCCCAAATTAAGCAGTGTAATCACTCTCATTTAAGCATAACAGAGACCCTTACTTTACCAGCATGAATGCCTTCTCCATTGTCTATTATCTATTATAACCATCAGTTAACAATCTCACCATCTTTTTCCCATTTCTTTTCATGTGAAAATTTGCGGGCAAAGACTTAAGTTACACTCACTATTGTTTTGCCTGTGAAGCGGTCTTTCTGCTCCACTGCAAGGCTAAGTGGTCAAACAAGCTGGTTAAAAGCATAAGCAGGTAATGACAGAATAAAAAATAAAATATTGAATCCTGAGACTCAATTTGTAATGAATCCATATCCCACATGCCAAAATCGTTTGGCTACCCATAGTTTAAGGGATCCAAGAGACACTTCAAAGAAATAGATACAAGGGAGGATGAGTCTTTGAACTAGGAGTTTCTTTCTGAGTGGAAACATGGTTGCCAAAAAACCACAGATGTTCACCACATGAACAGGTGAAAAAATACTCCTCTTTCAAATATACTTATCAAAGTCTTTTCTGCCTTTCTGTAATTTCATTTTAAATAGGCCTTACTTTTCAGCTGTTCTCTGCTTAAAAACCCTAATAAGTAAAGACATATTGTATGACTTAACAATGGTAAACCAGAATCTCAAGGCCTTTTCTAAGCTTCTTTTCTCAGCATATGTAATTTTCTAATTGCTGTTTTCTAAAGCAAGAACTGCAATTAGAAAAATGTTATCTGAGGACACAACAGAACATTAGTTGGCATTTCAATCTGTTTTCTAGCATTGAATCATTGTAATGGAAATGCTACTTGAAAACTTTTTGTCATAACCACCTGCAATTGAGTTTCTGGTTAACATCCACATGTATGAATTTCCTGTTTCAAATCTTCATTGGATCATAAGCATATTTGCGAGGACCCATGCCAAGTTTGCTGCAAATGCCCTTAATAGCAATTGTGCAAGAGGCAGAACAGCAAAATATACTTTTAAATGCATTTATTTATTTGCTTATTAGTAGCATGGTGGACTTAACAAAGATGGCCTGTGGTAGGTTAAAGACCACACAAATTCTTTGCTACTTCTGGGAGGAGGAGTCTTATTCCCTTTCCCTTGAATCTTGGGCTGGCCTCAGTGAATTGTTGGGCCAATAGAATATTGCAGGCACGTTTAGGGACTTCTAAGGTTAAGTTACAAACGTTGCTCCTTCCATTTGGGCCTCTTGCAATACCCACTGAATGAAATCAGTTGCCAGTTTGTGAGGAAGCATGGGCAGACTCATGGAGAGTCTTATGTGAAGAACTGAAGCACCCAGAAGACACCCTCACTGAGCTGCCAGCTGCCAGCCAACAGCAACTTGCCCCCTGTGCGAGAGAGCCACCTAGGAGGTAAATCCCTCAGGCTCACTTGATCCACACCAGCTGATGCTGCAGCAAGGAGAAAAGCCATTCCCCCTGTGGAGTCCTGCAAAAACTGCAGATTTGTGAGCAAGATTAAGATTGCTGTGATATTAAGTTGCTAAATTTTGACATAATTAATAATGCAGCAACAGATAACCAGAACAATGACCATGGGTAAAATGAAATTATGCAGAAGGAGGGGAGAGATTTAAATTTTTCTTTTACTTTTTAAATCTATTTTTATTATTATTCTCTGTATATTTTAGTTATTAATGGATGTTCTTGTACTCTACAACTATAGATGATTTGTTAAACTTGAAATTTCTCTAAATCACTTGCAATGACTTTTATGCCTTGAAGAGCACACTCTAATAGTTTCCTATCAGAACTTCCCCTATTCTGATAATTATTAGCATTGGGGACTAAGAACATATATTAATCCTGTAAAAACTACATCATTCTACATAGGCTAGAAAATACATATAAAACGAGGAAAGTGGTGATAAAGGATATTGCTAGCATAATGAGAGAATACTAGCTCCCTAAATCTCTTCTTGTCTACCTCAGTAGCTGACAGTATCAACCACCCAGTTACTCAGAATCAAAAGGAAGTATTGTCACATTTAAGTCCCCTATATCACCCAGACTTTGACTTTCGGTTCAGCATGAATCCCATCCAAATTAGAGCTCATACCTGTTCACTTACCTTCATCTATTACAACCTCCATGCGTTATCCGTTCTTACCTACAGGACTACAATAATAGAATTTCTGAATTCCCCTTCTCTTCAATATAATACATTCACAAATGAGAAGCTACAGTTATCCTTTTATTTTATTTTGTTTTTTTCTCTCTCGTTATTTTATTTTATTTATTTATTTTTCCTTTTAATGTGCGGGTTAGGGGGTGGGTAGAGGTGAAGGAGAGTATAGGAGGGATACATGGTTATACAGTAATCCTTTTAAAGGAAAACCATACCTATGAATATTGCTGAAAAGTAACAATGAAAACCCTACAGGAATTCCAACGACTCGATCTCCAAATACTTTGTCCAGTTATCTATATTTTGACCACATTATCTACTTTCTGTCCCTCAGACACGACAAACTTTTCTAATGCAGAGGCTCTTTCTGGATCCTCAAGTAGCAGGCTCCTCTTGTTTCTTAGAATTTAGTTCTCAATCCAAAGAGCCCTGACCACTAAACAAGCTAAAGTTCTTTCCCTTCTCCAATCTCACTCAACATTTGTTTCTCCATAATACTAACCAGGACCTGAAATTACTTTGATGATATATTTTCTTGTGATCCTGTAGCCTCCCACCTCACCCGGTACACAAATGCTACAAGAATGGGGAATGCGGAACATGGTCTTTGCTGTCTCAGAGCTGAGAAATGCCCTGGCTCAGGAAAGGTTTGCATAAATTTTTGTTAGATGAAAAAATAAATAATTCTAATATTACTTTCTATAATATGTTTATCAAAGGACTTTGAACCACATAATAGGAGTACTACCAGAAATCCTTAATCAAACCCTGAGGAAACATAATTGTACAAAATCTTTTTACTTCTGTAGATGGCACAGATACACTAAATGCTTTATTTTTGTTTGTTTGTTTGCTTTTACTAAGTTTATGTTAGGCAAAGATAAGAACAGAAAATGAGCCAGTCTTTTCACCTTAGACTGACTCTAATTTTGTTGCTTTTGTTGTTTTTCAAATAGAAAAAGTCTAATATGGTCTTTAAAAAAGTACCTTATTAAAAAGTAAACCACATCATCAAGAAGAAAGGACAACAAATCTTATAGATGAGAAATGATGTCAGTATTTTTTTTATAGCAGCCATATGCATTTGGAAAGTGAAATAATTTTGAAATGATTAGGAACTTTTAAATATAACCAAATCTATTCTACAAAGAAAAATGAAATGTTTATCCAATATTTTTTTCATTTAATTCAAGGTAAGAAATTGTAGAACATCAAATAAACATTTTGAGGGAGTTTAAAATATCAAAATTGAGTCATGTTAGAATGAAAGATTAAATTCCTAAAAGCAGTGGTAAAAGTTTCAGTGTTGAAGGATGTTGGAAATCCCTACTGCATTACTCATCAACAGAAGTTTTATATTAGTGTGCAACTTTGTTCTAAACACTGATTTTTTTAATTTCCAATATTGTTCGGAAAATATCAACTGAGTTTGCCTCTAATTTTTTTTAACTCCTCTGTTCATACATATCTCTGCTAGTAATATATACTTACTTTTTTATATAGTTCTGAAGTAGAAATTCATTAAAATAGTGTTATTTCCATCTGACACCTTTTTAATTTGTAACAATAAAATTAGGAATTGGTAAAACCTAAAGATTTAATAAACCTCTATGCTATTTTATCCCTCTCAAAAGCATAAACAAGCACAGCAAGGGGCTTGAGAAAAATAGTTCAGCCGTAGTTTATAACATTTGTAGTAATTGTTAGAAAATTATTTTAGTAAATGTATTTATTGAATTTTCTTTCTTTAGAGCATATCACAAGCTTACTTCATTAAAAAATAAAAATGAAAATTTAATAATAATACAGTAAGGATTAAACAAAATCAGAGTTACAGCAATTATTAAATACCATGACTCATGTACTACTAAACCCTTTTCACTAATTAATTTCAATATTTAGATTCA
The DNA here is from genome assembly GCF_964146895.1 of Miniopterus schreibersii. NCBI lineage: Eukaryota > Metazoa > Chordata > Mammalia > Chiroptera > Miniopteridae > Miniopterus > Miniopterus schreibersii. The sequence continues at coordinate 45,762,472 of NC_138107.1, forward strand.
TTAATTCATCCTCATAATAACCTGATAGGGTATAAACTACTTTTATACCCAGATAGTAGTGCTAAGACATTTTACCTAACTTTCCTTACCCAAATCAAATAGCCGGTGTTGGCATTAGCATTCAGACCGAGGCAGGCAGGCTGACTGCAGAGCACTGGTCCTGACTGTTATGCTGCGCTGCCTCCCGATGGAAGCTTTAGGTTTTCAGCACATACAGGTTTATCCACTACAGCACATTAGGAGACCATGATCTTTGGAGTCAGGCGACCATGTTGAAATACTACTTCTGCTACATACTATTTTTCATCATTTTGAAATTCTCTGACTTTTCTTAGCTCTATTTTTCCTTCTTCAGTAAAAAAATATATTTCTCGCCTATCAAGAGTTGCTATAAGAATGAAATAGTTTTACATAATGAGAAGTGTCCAGCATTGTGGTTGACATGACTTTGGTGATTAGTATATATTAATTTCTACTTCTTACTTTTTAATATGGCAAGAAATATGTGTAGAAGTCAGAGTGTATAGCATAGTCATCGTATGTGATTTCGAAGACTAGGAAGGCTGATAAATATTATTTATTAAAATAGAGCTGATTTCCTAAATAATCTGAATGTTCCTTTGACTGGGGTAAGAAGCTGTCTCTAACAAAAAGAATGTACCCAAGTTTGCCTCATAGGTTTTACTCTGAAATATTCACAGAGAGTTGAAAAATGTTTAATCTATATTTGGAAATAAGCTCAAGGTTATGATAAATTATGATGGATAGCAGTTCTGGGTTAGTGATATTCAAGTCTTTTGCCAATCTTTCTATTAGATTTTCAAGTTTTTCCATGTGAATTTATAAATTCTTTATAGCATTTTAACAGTATTCATATGAACTTCAAATATCTCCTCTCACTTTGTGTTTCTTCATGGTCATGCTGGTTCAACTTTAATTAACTAGTAATCTAGATACTATACTGCACATTATGGATAATATATATTTTTGGATAATATTTGCTTCATCCAGGGTTTTCAATTTGATTTAAACAGTATTTAACAAATTGCCATTTTATAATTGTTTTTATGTCCCTTTATTCAAATTAGTCACTTGTATTTTTGACAGTGTACTTTGATAATTAGTCACCTTTTCTTAAGTTCATTGTAGACTCACTATTTTATTATTTGGTATCCCTTAAACACTCTTTTATAATATATTGATTTCTGTTTTTATCTTTAATACTTTTTCCATCTTTCCTTCCATTTATTTTGGCCATCTCTTTCTATCATTTTTAATTAAATGTATAAGTCTGTTATTTTAAATATTTATTTAGAAAATAAAGGTATTTATATTTAGGGTAGAGATCTTCATCTGAGAACTTTAGTTATGCTAATAGGTACTGACACATAGTGTTTTTAATATATTTCTTTCTAGGCAGTATAAAACTGAGGTGTTTGTTTCCATTCTCCTATCAAGAATTTTTAAAAAGAGAAGTCTGTGTGTGTGCGTGTGTGTTTTGTTTGAATGCTTGGTAAATTCAAGGTGGTTGGGATTTTATTATTATTTTTTTAAAATAGACTTTAATTTTTAGAGCAGTTTTAGGTTCACAGAAAAATTGAGAGAAGGCATAGATTTCCCATATGCACCCTGCCTCACACATACATGCACAGTCCCTTTACCAACACCCTCCACCAGAATGGTAATTTGTTACAATCGGTGAACCTGCACTGACAGGTCCCTATCCTTCAAAGACCACAGTTTACATTAAAGTTCATTTAAACCAACTTGTAATTCCACTGCATTATGCCCAGAGGATATGATATATAATATTTCTATTTTTATAGAATTCCTAGTTGTATGAAGAATTGTCAGGATCTGTTTTCATGTTTCATGGACATGAAAAATGAAAGTACATGGTTTATGTTCAGGGCATAAAATATATTTGACATTGTGTGTGTGTGAAACGACTGTGAATTAGACAAAGAATTTTATATCTCCTTTATTAGTTTACAGTATTCTAAATGTTACTATTCTTAATATCTTTAGTCTTTTATGTATACACAGCAGTAATAGACTGGGTTTAAGTGTCTTGCAGTTGTTTTGTCTATTCCATTTTATATTTAGGAAAAGTTTTGCTATATGAATTCTGATCCATATATCAAACTTCATAATAACTTCCCATTATACATTTTTATAGTTTATCATTATACAGTTCTCTCTACTCCATTTTATACTTTCTATATTAAATTTGACCTCTAATTACTGATATCATAATTGATCTCTTTTAATTTGCATTTACCAAGTAGTTGGGTATTTTTGTTGTTGTTAGCTTTTAAGTAATAATATAGCATATAGAAGGGGTCAGAGCTTCTGTTCTATTTTTGATAAAATATGATGGCATTCATTATTTTTGAGACAATTGAATTTCAGTTATAAATATTGATATGTCAAATGTTTTTGTGTTTAGATAAATTATAGGTATTATAATATTTGCATCCAGGGCTTATTTTTTTTTCTTTGGTTAGTGACTTCCAGGGTTCTGTTCCTACTACATGTGTCCACTTTTTAGGTTCCTCCCTTGGTATAATTAATATCTTGCATTTTACAGTTATTTTTTACACTTTGGATTTGTGATTATCCTTTTTTCATTGAAGGTGACTTTTCTGGTATTTAATTCTGTTTTGTTTAAGTTATTAATTTCTTTATAGGTTTATAGACAAGAATTGGGTACAAATACCTCTAGAAGACTGTTTTTGAATGGCAATTATGTTGCCCATTTTAATAAATAGTTGTGAGGTTTTTTATCCTAGTTCCAATTGCACCACTGTCTCATAGCGAGTGGTACAGAATGCAGCTCTGCCCATCAGGTCACTGTGTGCAATGACTGCTGTCATGGCTAGGGAAAAAAACAACAAGAAGCAGTCTTTTGTGAATTGACAAATATATATATTAATTAACAAAGCCATTTATAAAATAATTGATATGTAAAGGGACATACATAAGGGCCATGGCATTCAGGAAAAGTGACAAAAATCATAGGCAATTAGTGGTTAATATGTGACTGATCTGTTTCTCTTCACTCTATTCCCTATAGGGCCATTTTCATCAGAGTGAGGGGATTTGTTCCAGAAAACTGTATTTTATCCTGACTCTGCCACTTTTTAACTCTCTGTTATGGAAAATTTCAAAACCATACAAAAGTAGAACAGTATAATGAAACAATGCCCCATATCTATGTAACCATTACCCTCTTCAAAATTTATCAACATTGACTAACCCAGCTTCACATATATTCCCACCAAGAGAAAATATCTGGAAATAACCTTAACAAAGGAAGTGATGGACCAGTTCACTGAAAACTACCAGACATTATTGAAAGAAACAAGTCAGACTGACTCTATACCCTTTAATTGACTTTGTAATCGTTACTGAGGTACTTTCCCATGCCTTGGCTGCCTTGTTTGTAAAACTGAATATTGATGACATTGTTCTTACCAGTTTGTGTGGGTACTTTTGGAAATGCTTTTTAAAGCTTTATTCAAACAACTGTGGTATGATCATTTGAATTAATATAACTTCTGGAAAAATGTTAGCAAGAAAATAAAAGCCAATATTCAATAACAAAAGAAACTAAACTTGTGTTTCTTTAATCAGTAATACAGCAAAGGTTATAAAAATACCCATGGCATATAACTCAAGTGGGTGCATTCCAGACACTGCCCCCAGTTTTAACTCACATTCTAATAAGCTCATCTCCTCCCACTATGAAGTCTTCTCAGTCCTCCTGCTAAACTGCTGTGCGAATTTGTTTCTGGTTATTAACCAGTTAACCTATCTTTAGAGAAGATAAAACATTTTCAGTGATGATTAATATTACGCCTCTGTAGATATTATGAAGGACATTTTGCTTGTTATTATTATTTTTCAAATTCTCATTTTAAGTGTATTATTAAACCTTCTTTTCTCCAGATGACAGAAGCAAAGCTGGATGATTATTTAACAACCAAGCACCACCAGCTGGTACTCCAGGCTGGTGGAAGTTACCATGTGTTACCACTTTATCTTAACATGAATCCTTAAATATGAGAGTGTGAAAAGCAAATTAAGTTTATAAATGCCTTTGGATATGAACCATGGAAAACATCAACATTTTAATGCTATAACCAGCCATCAATGAGATGGGGTGAGAAGTGAAGGATATCAAGAAAAATTGATATACATTAATTAGTTTAGCTAACTTATGTGACATTCATTATAAGTGTTCTCTGAAAGTGTCAATGCCACACTTAGAATTTAAATGCAAACGATGCATGCTTTTTTTTTTTTTTTTTAAATTAATCCTTACCCTAGGACATGGACATGCTTAGAGAGAAGAGGGAGGGAGGGAGAGAGAGAGAGAGAAAGATGTGTAAGAGAAACATCTATTGGTTGCCTTCTGTATGTTCCCCAACTGGGGAATCGAACCTGTAACCCAGGTATGTGCTCTGGCCAGGAATTGAACCGGCAACCTTTCAGTACACAAGACAACATTCAACCAACTGAGTCACTCCAGCCAGGCAACAATGCATGCTTATTAATGTCAAAAAATATTAGTACAATTATAAAGTTACAGAAACAATGAAAAAAATACACAGCTGAGAATGAGTAGTAGGCATTAAAAAGCTTATTTTTGTCTTTTTTACTGTTATACCACTGCTTTATTGCTGATCTTAGGACACTTCTGCTTTATCTGAACCAGTGAGTAGTTTTGTTTTTTCTTTCATTAATTCTAAAGTGTAGGTTCCGCTATTAACTCATAAATTACCTCACTGACTCACCTCTTCTCCTCAGGTATGCAGAAAAAAAATTGGTTAATTTCAGATTTGAAATTTGAAATTAAGTTCTTTGCTTATAGAATTAAAACATCCTATATTATAAAACTAAAATGCAATGAAATGTTTAGATAAATTTTGGAAAATAACAAAATAAAATACAATAAAATGTTTTAGATAAGTATTAGAAAATAATAAAAACTGACTTTTTTTGCATTATTTAGTATATTTCATTGAGTCAGAGAAAGAAGAGAGTTATTTTGTGTTATAGAGGAGTTATAGCCATCATTATGCTGGGAAGTTTAAGGTAAGGCCTGTGGAAATGTGAAGTGCTGGGCAGAGCGAGGTTAACTTTCTAATCATTTCTCCCCCCTCCTACCCTCTCCACTCAGTAAACTGGAACTGTCCTCTTAGCTCTGACTTAGGTGCCTGACCCCTTCCATGACTGCTTCGGATGTACGTGGCCTCTGTAATGCTCCGAGAAGTAAGAAGAAGGATCTAACTGCTCTGTGTGAGGCTAATCTCACTCTCATTTTCCCTCTTGCTTTGCTTCTCTGAGTCACTGGAAATTTGGGTAGCAATAGCACAAAGCATAAACAGGTGTTCCCTTCATTCTTCCTGCCCTTCAGAGGGAGGTCACACCGCCTGAGAGCCTTCTGACAGGGTTGTGGGCAAACATGAATAGTTTCAACACCCAGCTGGCTCCTTGCACATAACTTTATAATATTTTATTTGATGGTCGTAATTAAAAAGAAATAGGAAATATCCCGGTTGGTGTGATAGCCTCTAACTGAGAGAGAAGGTGAGAGGGCAAGAGATGATCTGGACTGGTGTCATAAAGGTACAGAAAACTGAAGGCTTCTGAGTCCTGTCTGACCTCATGTAGATGCTCTGAGTGGTATGGAACATGGACTACCATGAATGCATAATTTAAATTTTCAGTATTCTTTAGAAATTTTAATCATTCTTTGGGTATTTCAAATCTTCTGGAATTTAATTTGCTTCTGAAAGGTGAAACTAAAAAGTAGATAATTTTATTGTGCTAGATAAGATAACTTTAAGATGAAATTATTTTTAATATTTTTATTTATTTATTTCCTTTTACTTGATTTTTAGAGAGAGGAAGGGAGAGAGAGAGAGAAAGAGAAAGAGAAAGAGAAACATCACGGTGAGTGTGAAATATCAATCAGCTGTCTCTTGCTTGCCCCATATCTGGGATCAAACCTGCAACCTAGGTATGTGCTCTGACCTGGAGTCAAACTGCCATCTTTTGACATACAGGACTACCCTCCAACCAACTGAGCCACACCAGCCATACCATTTTTAAACATTCACTTATAAATTGTTTGAAATACAGAGCAACATTTTCCCCAAGCCAGTACATTTATAAAGTTTGACTATATTTTCAAATTATCTCTAAAGGCCTTACTAGGGCCCTGTTACTAAGCTGTTCCACTCTCAGTGAAAGTACCATTGGAGAATTTTTCTTTCACAGGCCTCCTGTATGGAATCTCAGCCCTGTCCAGATTAGATTCAGCATCTACACATAGGCTTTTTTTTCTTTCCTTCTGTTTATCCAAAACAACTGATCTTGGACACTCAGTTTTCATAATTGATTCTTTGCTTTGCTCTTTATGCTGAGTTAAAGTTGTGATAACATTGCTCCAATTCCTCTAAGACTTTTAATACTAGCTCCTTAAATGATGCTTTACTGCCAACCTTCTCCAATAATAACACTAACATTTATATAACACTGCTCTAAGCCATTTATATATAATCATTACTATAATGCTTAGAGCTGGGACAGTTTAAGAAACTAAAGCACAGAGTAATTAAATCACATTTCCAAGATCACAGAACTAAGCATTAAGAGGAGCTATGATGTGCCCTGGCTGGGTAGCCCATTTGATTAGAGCATCATCTGGATATACCAAGGTTATGGGTTTGATCCCTGGACAGGGCACATATAAGAATCAACCAATGAATGCATAAATAAAAGGAACAACAGTTCAATGTTTCTCTCTCTCTCTCTCTTTCTCTCTTTCTCAAAATCATCAATATTTTTTTTTACAAAAAGGAAGAAGAGCTGGGATTTGAACTTGGAAGGACAAGGTCTCCAAACTAAGGAGGAGAACACTGTTAATTGACCAGCCCC